>NW_027660610.1:277500-347500 GCF_963280865.1 Gymnoscopelus braueri | reverse complement strand
TGGATTCTTATCCTGCATTTTTTCAAATAAATAATTTCTTACATCATGGTACAGTGGACAGTGAAAAACAAAATGAACCTCATCCTCCACAACTAAGGTCACAAAGAACACAAAATCGCTGCTCCTCAGGAATGCCAGTAGGCCTATATCTACCCACCTCAACTGCCAGAGGTAATGCACCAGATCTTAACTGGGCACAGAGGGACCTCTGTCCTCTCTTTAGATTGAATACAACATAAGGTTCAGTGATATTATTCTCCTTAAATTGAACATAATTTCTTAACTTTGCTTTTTTCAAAATGTCCACCCTCCATTGCTCCTGATGTAACATTGATAATATATGTTTGACCGTATTTATGATACAATGAAGGTTGTTCATAAAATATGCATTTAAATCAGAAAGTGAAAACATTGAAGACCTCTCTTATCCATGGATGATTACATCTTCTATTACAATTAAATATACTTTTCGAAAGCCTCTCTTCTGGCAGTTGGGTAAGGCGGTTCCACAATCTAATCATTTCACATCTCTGCCTGAGGCAGCTTTCCCAACATGTGTCACCTTCAATGGCCAACTTAGTGGTATACTTGTGCACCCCGAGAAAACACCTTAAAGCTCTACTCTGAATACTTTTACATTCGGTAACCCCTAAAGGGGTTAATGTATGTTTTATAAAACATACATTAACCCCTTTAGGGGGTTAAAACAAGTTTCATTTCATATCAACAGATATACATATATATATATATATATATAGATGTACATTCCTGTATTCTGATGATTTGTAATTTCATCCATTAAACAAAGCTAATGGTAGGCCTATTGATTTGATGACTGAAGCAATTAAAGAGCCACCTTTAACAGGAGACCCTGGCTGAATTAAAGAGCCACCTTTAACAGGTCAAACTTCAAATCAAATCAAACTTTATTCATAAAGCACATTTAAAACAACAGAAGCTGACCAAAGTGCTGAGACAGCGCCCATCGGCGCACAGACAAAAATGTACATAGTTAAAACACATTAGCTGATCAAGTGCAATTAAAAGCCTGAGAGAATAGTCAGGATCTGAAAACCCCTATGTAACCAAATAAATAAAGGCTAAATAAAATAACCAAATAAATAAAGGCTACATTTCATATTAATATATATGAGAGAGAGAGAGAGAGAGATAGAGAGAGAGAGAGAGAGAGAGAGAGAGAGGGGGGGGGGGGGTTACGATCAGTTGAGGCATTTAGGAAACGGGAGCAAACAGAACCATAGGCCTATATTCACTACCATGGTATACAGGTTGGGTTTAGCTCAGGAGGACAGATAGGACAATTCATATTATTCCTGTCCTTTATTATTGTGTAGGCTATATGAGAGAACATTACACAATGACGTAGATAGATAGATACAGTGAGTGTCCTACTACAACATTAGTCTATATGAGAGAACATTAAACAATGACGTAGATAGATAGATACAGTGAGAGGCCTACTACAACATTAGGCTACAACTACAAACATAAAGTTGACATGCAGCAGGGATATCATTAGAGGCAGCTGTGTGCATAATTAATCACATAAGAAACACATTGAACATAAGCTCATGATTCCAGGAGGAGAGAGAGAGGAGAGGAGAGCGAGAGAGAGAGAGGAGGAGAGAGAGAGAGGAGGAGAGAGGGAGGAGGAGGGAGAGAGAGGAGGAGGAGAGAGGGAGAGGAGGAGAGAAGGAGAGGAGGAGAGAGAGAGAGGAGGAGAGAGAGAGAGACACAATAGGAGAGAGAGAAGGCACAGGAATGCTTTTTCTTATCTTTTTTTTTCGTGTCTTTCTTGACCCGCCTGCCCGCCCCGCGGGACAGGCAGGCAAACATACAGGCAGACAGGCAGACAGACAGGCAGACAGGCAGGCAGACAGACAGACAGACAGACAGACAGACAGACAGACAGACAGACAGGCAGGCAGACAGACAGACAGACAGACAGACAGACAGGCAGGCAGGCAGACAAAAGGCAGGCAGGCAGGCAAATAAGAGACAGAACACTGACAAATAATAAAACACGGTCCATTTCATATCAACAGATAGATTGAGGCTTTTTTTTTAGATTGTGCTAAAAAGTGCAATATTTGCCATTAAAATGTAGTGGAGTATCCTATATTAAAATGGACTAATGGCACTAATGGGAGGCCTAAATGTCATAGGTTTACTTTCATGTTTTTACATACATACATTTCTTAGATTTGTGAGCTTTGGAGGTCTGCTATTCTGGGCCGTTCTCTGCTCGCTACACCTTGGCGGGATGGGGCACACATTAGGCTTGACGGGCTGCAGCTGGGCTCTCTCTGAGTGACATGTTAGTTGACACTCACGGACCTTACTGACCTTTAAGTACTGTCTTGTCCAAACCTGACAATGTCCACATTCTGTAGCAAGCTCTCATTTTCAAATTGTATTCTGTCATTGGCTGATTGATGATAGGTGTGTGTGTGTGTGTGTGTGTGTGTGTGTGTGTGTGTGTGTGTGTGTGTGTGTGTGTGTGTGTGTGTGTGTGTGTGTGTTTTATGTAGATTACGTGTGACCCTATACAGACTCACCAGGTGTGGTTTTTCACCTCAGGTGGTTTTCAAACATGTGAATAATGTGTTTTGAGTTAATTATAGGAGCTTACATTCTTTCACAGATCGCAATCTCTGTTCCTTCGTGCTGAATGACCACCTGGGTCTGTGGCTATTGACAACAACACACACACACACACACACACACACACACACACACACACACACACACACACACACACACACACACACACACACACACACACACACACACACACACACACACACACACACACACTCTCTCTCACAAACACACAGGCATAAGTACACACACCCTTCTCATTTAATTCATACATACATACACACGCACATACACCTATGTTTTTTAACATACACACTTACACTTGTTTATACCTACAATATATTAAATATACTTATTCACCCACACACACCTTTATGAAAAATATATACTTAAACATATACGTGTGTGTGTGTGTGTGTGTGTGCGTGTGTGCGTGTGTGCGTGTGTGCGTGTGTGCGTGCGTGCGTGCGTGCGTGCGTGCGTGCGTGCGTGCGTGCGTGCGTGCGTGCGTGCGTGCGTGCGTGCGTGCGTGCGTGCGTGCGTGCGTGCGTGCGTGCGTGCAGAGGAAAGAAGGAGTAGATCCAAGCCCCCAGAACCCAGTGGTTTCATTGAAGCCAATTGAACATGCTGGCCATTTGAGGTATTGCAGGTGTGGCCAATGTATGTGAACGAGCCCATGGGGCTTCAGTGACGTCACTGAAGCCCCAAATAGGCCGCGCCCATCACATTTTCCAATATGTTTCCAACCCGGAAGAAGGGTTCAATTGAGCCCATGCGCTGGGTGAGCAACTCAATGCAAGTGGATGGGAGGCGATATCCGGTGCCCTCTCTATTATTTTCAACTCTATGAGTAGATCAGACAGCCAGAGGAGAGGTGTCGGCAGGAGACACCTCTGACCGCTGCAGTAGGCTACTGGACCAGGTCACTGGGACAACAGAATAGAGACACCTCTGACCCCTGCAGTAGGCTACTGGACCAGGTCACTGGGACAACAGAATAGAGTGCTTACAGGACCAAAAACAGGAACCTGAATCCCGCCACAATAAAAGCTCAGACTTCTCTGCCTCTGAACTGCAGAAGAGATACTTCTCAAAATGTCATTTCAAATGAAAACGTCAACACGTACAGTATGTGTCCACAGTGTCTGCCACCCGTTGTCCAGAAACGTTTGTTTTGCTTTGCTATGGAAGTGAAGAGAGGCGTGGCTCTTGGATCTATTCTGTTGTTAAGCTGTGACGTTGCGCCCCGTCAGAACAAGTGTGTGTTTTCCCAATGTGCGCAGTGCTGTGTCTAAAAGTGTCATTCTACCGCTTTCCTGGCAACAACAAAGAGAAGAGGAAATCGTTATTTTATAAATATCTATATATAAATACATATAAATATAACAAAAATTGTAATGTTAATAATAAATAAATATGTATATAGATATATATATTAGCCTACTTTTTACTGTCTATGCTATTAGCATTAAGACCCTTTTTAACCCTCAATAGTTTATTGTAAAAAGATTTACGGGTTCCGACATGTTTGTTTACAATGAAGAGTGGACGGCGCTGGTGCCTTTTGGATCCGGACGTGACGTCGGACTACAAAATGACGTCAGACTTAAAAACCGAATAGCTGGCAAGCTCATCTATGAAAGGCTCTTGACAGACTAGTTGTATAAAATAAATAACAGAGCTTTTTCTCTTTAAGTTGTCTGAAACAACTTCACAGGAGAATTTCACTATTATTATTTATATCATTATTTTTTTAATCTCTGTAATTCATTCTTCTGGGGTTTCTGAGTGATTATTTTTGTTATTTCAACTCGAATCTTGTAAATGATCTAGTCCAAACATTTTTGTATTGTTGCAATCTGGTTAATTGTGTCATCGCTGTGTATATTATAGTTTTAGCAGGGGGTGGGGGTGGGGGAGGGGGGGGTATTGGCTCTAATGGCAGCAGCCTTAGAGCCTCAATTACATTCAAAGGTGAGAATGTGTTGCACAACAACACTGTCAACAACATTTAACTGTTGCTGCACACTGAATCCTTCCTACAAAACTGCAAGTGTCAACATACTCTGGAGTAAGAAGTGTCCAATTGGAGGGTAAATAAGTATGCTGTGTGTGCGTGTGCGTGTGTGTGTGTGTGTGTGTGTGTGTGTGTGTGTGTGTGTGTGTGTGAAATGGGATTAAAAAATATGTTTTAAAGATGTTAAATTACAGATATTTATAAAATGTATTTCCAGACTCTATAGCATTCGGAGATTCTGGCTGCGCGAGACTGGTGTCCGTCTGACTGACATCAGTGAAATAACCCTAACTGTCACAGTCCTGACACCAACACACACTGCAGGCCACGCTCAGGTCACTTATACAGCAGTGCTGGTGTAATATTAATGGACTACATTACACTACATTACATTCAATGTAAACATTTGGAATCATTTTTTATTTATTCTTTTACACTAAATAATCTTCTCTTCTGGGGGTCCCTGGCACAACACATTTTCAGATGTGGGTCCGTGGCTAAATCCATATTCTTTTAGGGGTCCTTGGCTCCAAAAAGGTTTGAGAACCACTGATTTAGAAGACATTTGTAGAATCGGCCTCAGGTCTTAAAGGAGTAGTTCACCCAAAAAATGACTTATTTCCTATCAATTACACACCCCATGAAGCCTTGAATTCACAGGTTTGTTTGTGTCACATTCCTGATTACCGGCTGAAAGATGCTAATGTATCCGGTAGGAGACTCAAAGGAGTCTCTTTGTGTCTCCTACTGGAAATGCACCCGGGCATTCAATTATTGGCTCAGGAATGCTTCAAAAACAAAAATAAATCTCCATGAATTCAATACTTCATGGGGTGTGTAATTGATAGAAAATAAGACATTTTAACTACTCCTCTAATGGGTTAAACAGACACCCACTGTCCTCACACTGTTGAGTTATACACTTTCATCTCTCTCTCTCTGTGTGTGTGTGTGTGTGTGTGTGTGTGTGTGTGTGTGTGTGTGTGTGTGTGTGTGTGTGTGTGTGTGTGTGTGTGTGTGTGTGCGCGCGCATATATATATATATATATATATATATATATATATATATATATATATATATATATATATATATATATATATATAATGTATACATGGTTGAAGTGGTTAATGTATGTTTTGTAATAACAATACAAATCTACAAAGTAACTAGAAACTATAAAGATTTCAAATAATTGTAGTGGAGTAAAAGTACAATATCTGCCTCTGAGATGTAGTGGAGTAAAAGTAAAAGTATATAAACAATTGGAAATACTCCAGTAAAGTAAAAGTACCTCAACATATAAATGTACTTAGTTACTTTAGACCACTGCTGACCAGGCAGAGTCACTGTGCTCGTCCCCCTACAGAGATGTGAACATCAGTGTGTTGAAACTAACCTCACTCTCTCACTTCCTGTTAGCGTGCAGACTGCACTTCCTCTTCTCTATACATAAGAGGAAGCACCTTCTCTTCTTCCCCCGACCTCATCACGACCCCGGTTTCTACATGACTAAAGCCTTTAGCTATGCTGAAGTTAGCTGAGTGTAACAGTATGAGTTCTACATAGATACTCACATGAGATGATGCTGGGAGCTTTGATCTATTTTTGTTGATGTTCATATTTGAGTGTTTTCCAAGTCATAACATGTATCACTGAATTGATAGATGCTGATTTATAGAGTGATTCTCCTCATATACCCTCAAAAAGTAGAACATCTGTCTTATTATTTGTGTTACTATTAGTGATCATGTCTCTGTCTAGTTACATGACAGCTACATGTATCTGACAGGAACAGATTCCAGATCAGTAAACAGATGAGCAGATGATCATAAAATCCCTCCTGTTAGCCTGCAGACTGTAGTTGCACGTACCGGCCAGAGCGCTAGTATAGGCTGGGTCTAGGCAGGAGTGGGCGGGCACGCATGTTTTAAAAAAACTAACATATTTAATTATAATTTTTGCCTTCATTTTCATCAAAATACTGACAGGTGTCGCGATGCCCCGTTGACCGCCTCCAGGCAAAACACTGAGGCCAATATGACCCACACGCAGCACAAAAAAGCTCCCCTTCCATACCTGCTGACGCCAGCGGCAGCAGCAGGTTCACAGGGGCTGCGGCTGCAGCAGGGAGAGTAGGCATGAGGTCGGAGGATTCGATTTCGATTACAAAAGCTAACATACTATTGTTGTTGTCACCGACCGACCGGCTGTTGCCTGTTGTTATTGTTGGGCGACAGGCTGGAGAGCTACATCATTTTGTTCAGTCTGGCCTTTTTAAAGCACTTGCTTTATGGGCAATTATTTAGCCATGCTGATTGCTGACACGGACACTACAGGCATATATGATGTTTCACTCCACAATCAAACATTTCCACTTCACCGGGTCAGCCCAGGCCCACCCGTGGCTACGCCCCTGCCCCCTCAGCAGGGATTGAGGGGGCATGAGCACCGTCCCCTTTGCCCCTGATGTGTTGCCCCCCCCCCCCCCCCCATATCGCTCTGTAGCAATCAGTGTTGAACTAAAATAGCTTGGAGTGTCTCCCACAGTGACCTACAAAGATACATACGCACACACGCCCTTACAGTACTGTACATGAATACCTTAAAGTCCACATACATGCCTAGAGTGGTGTTTTGGACAGGACACCACGGCGTGTGGCCAGTATTTTTTCACGAGCACGTGCATGTACGGCACGGTATGGTGCATGCGCGCGCACGCCACCGCCATACCGTACCGCTGGAAAGAAAACTGCATGCCTACATACTGTGAAGACTGAACCAAACCAACACTCGGAGACAGTATTTGCGAAGGTTGATTTTTGATTTAACTCTGAAAAGTGTTCTGTACACATGACATGATGGGTCCATTTGGTTCCATTTGTGCACCCATTTCAATTAAATGAATACTAAGACTATTACTGTGTATAAATTCATAACTTACAGACTAAATGAAAACCATTTGACTATGAATTGAAAACTAAAGACCTCAATGGAAACAAGACCGCAAGGACTTTTTTGGAAGGACCTTTTAGACAAAGTATTTTAATTGTATTTAATGTATTTTTTGCCTAATAAAATATTCAAATTCAAACACCTGCGCTCAAACTGATAATGACTCATCATGAGACACAATCTTTGAACAACTTCTGTTGTTTATTAAAGCTACAAACAGTGCTAGGCCAATAAGGCTACATGTGCCAGTGCATTTCAATGCAATCCAAAAAATATAGAAAAACTGACATTTCTATATGACTGACTGACTGGCCAAAAGTGTGCTGACAGCCTACAACTAGGCCTATGTACTAGGCCTACAGTTAAGTGGGCATTGGACATCGCTTATATAATAAGCAGACATGGCAACACTGTTTGATCCGGTTTAAGGCCCGCCCTTCCGCAGCTGATGATTCACACACAGACAAGTGCGCAACGTTTCCGTATCCGCTCTAGAGTGTAGACTTAGACCGGATCAGCAGCCTGCAAAGCAACTCGATCCCAACCAGTCTACCATTATATCAATGGACCAAAAACAACACAGGATCAAACTAGAAAAAGTGCTCCTCGGAGCACAGGTCTCCGCCAGGCCAGGTAGGTTAGTGTAGGCCAGCAATGTTTGGAATTCGCCAATCAGGCTGGAATGTGAAAAATCAGGCGGATCGGACAGATCCGTCTTGATCACTTAACCTCCTGGCGGCGCTATAATAGGGGAATGTTGAAAGCGTGGCATTTGTGGCCACGCCAAATAGGCGTGCAAAGTTTCACCGCAATTGGACGCTGCATGATGTTCATGATTTGCAACATTTTGTTCAAAACGGGTCACTCCTGCAAACTTTAGATGTCAATCTTAGGCAATCAGGATGGAATATGAAAATCTTAGCAGATCCGTCTTGATCACATGACTATAGAGATCATGTCTACCGATTTGCGTGGAATTTGGATAAAATCTGAAGGAGTAAAGGAGTACCCCAAAAACTGTTTTATATAAGTCGGCCTCCTGGTGGCGCTATAAAAGGCAGATGTGAAAAATGCAGGGCAAAGGTTTTTCAATTGGCATTTCTTCCTCTGCCTAGTGAGAATGTGCGTGCAAAATGTCAGGGAAAATGCATGCTGTGTTCATGATTTGAGGCATTTTGTTCAAAACGGAGCACTCATTTTTAGCCAATCCGGATGGAATATGAAAAATCTGAAACACCCGTTTCGTTTAATGACTATTGAGATACTGTGTACTGATTCGTGCGACGTTTGGACGAAATATGTAGGAGTACTCTAAAAAAAATTGTTTTGCAAAAAGCGGCCTCCTGGTGGCGCTATAACAGGCCCATGTGAAAGAGTGCTGTGTATGTATATTTTTGCAGGAACTGGGTTGGATCTAATGTCAGCAGTCTCAGAGCCTGTGTGTGTGTGTGTGTGTGTGTGTGTGTGTGTGTGTGTGTGTGTGTGTGTGTGTGTGTGTGTGTGTGTGTGTGTGTGTGTGTGCGCGCGCGTGTTTAGTTTGCTTGGATTAATTCCTGACATGATCAGACTTGTGCACATTTAGAAACAACCAAAGGCTGCACAAAGTGCTGCACAGCATGACAATTGCAACACATAAAAACATCAAATTTAAAACATAAAAAGCATCAAAATACAGAGCATACAAATCCAAACAGGAAAATCAATTGCTGATATTAAAAAACGTGGGAGTTTACAAAGCAATAATACAATGAGAGTGTAAGTGTAAGTTTTATGATAAAACGGTTGTTGTGATTACTGTACTGTACACGGATGACTGTCGCAGTAATCACGACAACCGTTTTATCATAAAATACGGGGGATGACTCAGTCATTGTCAGCCTTCTCGACAATGACGAGGTTGGGCATGGTCAGGTCACAGAGGACTTCTTGTCCTGCTGTAGTGATGCGTTCCTTGAATTGAACATCTCAAAAACAAAAGAGCTCTGTATTGACTTCAGACGTGGTCCCCATCCCACCCAGAACACTGATATCGGTGACCAGCCAGTGGAAATCGTACCCAGTTAGAAATATGATTATTGACAGCAACTTGAAATTTGATGTAAACACTGACATGCTGTGTAAGAAGGGCCAGCAACGCCTTTTCTGCCTAAGGAAATTAGACAGATTTAATGTCGACAGTGACCTGATGAAACTGTTTTACAGTGCCTATGTACATTCTGTTATCTCCTTCTCTATCACCTGTTGGTATGGTAACCTGGCCATTTAAAGATACAAATTCTCTTAGAAGTATAGTGAAAACTACCTCCAAAATGACTGGCATCCAGTTGGAGAGCCTGGATCCCTTCTATAACAGACAGATGCTCATGAAGGCCAGGTCCATTCGGCAGGATAGTGCCCACCCACTCGAGCCAGAGTACAGGCTGTTGCCATCTGGCCGTCGTCTGGGTGCCCCTGGTGTCAAAAATCAAGTCACGCTGTCCCACGGTAGGAAAACAAACAGACAGTAGCCTGACCCACCGCCGCCACCGGAGAACAAACAGCTATGCAAAATGGACTATGTTGTTAATTTTGACTTATTTGGTGGACTTACGGTTGATCAATGGTTAGAAGGTTATAAATATCCTCCTGTGTTAAAGTAAAATTACTCCCATTTCGTTAACAGTCCAGTGTATGTTATACTTTATCGTACGAAGGTATCGCACGGCAAAAATAGCCGATCTACAAGTTCACAACTGTCAGCTTGTAGATCAGTTATTTTGGCCACGTGACACGGTCGTACGACGGAGCATATAGCCTACTGGTATTCATTCCACTGCGCAAGCATTGATAGCTCAGCTGTGTTGATGAGACGGTGCCTGGCTCAAACTCAAAGCGCTGCTACAGGGACTATTTAATGTCTCTCAGTCAAAAACTCTTCTCTTTACAGGGAAACGGATAATAGCGAAACATTTCTATTATTAATTGCCCCACAATATGAATACATTTGGATGTGTTTTGTTGGTAACTGTTGTATAATCGCAATATTACACTTGAGGGTGTGCTTTACCTTACATTATTGGCACTTCAGTAATCTGAGTTCCCAGAAGTTTTCGCCAGCTCGGCGAGGAACTTCTGGGCCAGAGCCCTGGTATTTGTGGGCGGGATGTAACTTACGCTCAGAATCTAAGCGGACACGCCTCTTACCGGTCTGAGAGCTGTGCAACTCGTCTAAAAAGTCAGACGAGAGGCAAACAGCAGTACACAACAATGGCGGCCGAAATTTCTCAAGGGGAAATTGCTTCCCGTCGATCCTATTTAGATGCAACACCCAGTGCATGTGGATCCCGTCCCCTTTTCTTCATTGGCTGTTGATTTGAATCACAACGCAGTGGCCGCGCCCCTGCTGTCCAAGCTCCGAGGCAATGCCTCCCAGACTAGCACTTCAGTTCCTGACTGCATCACTGGCGTGCCAATAATGACGGTAAAGCACACCCTCTCGTGTAATATTGCTTAAATCAATAATAACATGCTTCTAAAAGTTACACTGCATGCATGCCTGCGCCCGCACTCGCACCTATGAACTGGCCAAGGTAGCAGCCATATGAAAACAACACAAATCACAACACATTAAAATGCAACATCAGCGACATATATTACTCACAGCATTCATAGTCACCCTGCCCCCCCACATACAGATGCATGTTGGTACAGTAGCATGCTCACCCTGCCCCCCCACATACAGATGCATGTTGGTACAGTAGCATGCTCACCCTGCCCCCCCACATACAGATGCATGTTGGTACAGTAGCATGCTCACCCTGCCCCCCACATACAGATGCATGTTGGTACAGTAGCATGCTCACCCTGCCCCCCTAGCCCTGGTTCAGAGCGTTAGTGACTTCGCTCTAACGCCCTGGTTAATTTTGGTTAATGGTAAGTTCAAATCCTCCAGATCTGTAGAGGGCACTGTGGAGTAAATACATTTTATTTCCGTCTCGCTGACATATTTTATTTTCTGCCCAAAAAGTGTATTTTACAGAGTAGGTGGGGTGCTGAGAGGCTCGCGCATTCCGAGAATAGACTTTCAACAACACAAAACAGCCTTTGCTTCGGTGAGTAGCGAAATGGTTTTGTTTATTTTCACTACTCTTGAGCGCTGGCAGGGCAGTGGAATTCCTTGTACATGCGCAGAGCGAGGGGTCTTCCAGGGCGTTAGAGCGAAGTCACTAACGCTCTGAACCAGGGCTACCTGCCCCCCCACATGCAGATGCATGTTGGTACAGTAGCAGGCTCACCCTGCCCCCCACATACAGATGCATGTTGGTACAGTAGCATGCTCACCCTGCCCCCCCACATACAGATGCATGTTGGTACAGTAGCATGCTCACCCTGCCCCCCCACATGCAGATGCATGTTGGTACAGTAGCATGCTCACCCTGCCCCCCCACATACAGATGCATGTTGGTACAGTAGCATGCTCACCCTGCCCCCCACATACAGATGCATGTTGGTACAGTAGCATGCTCACCCTGCCCCCCCACATACAGATGCATGTTGGTACAGTAGCAGGCTCACCCTGCCCCCCCACATACAGATGCATGTTGGTACAGTAGCATGCTCACCCTGCCCCCCCACATACAGATGCATGTTGGTACAGTAGCATGCTCACCCTGCCCCCCCACATACAGATGCATGTTGGTACAGTAGCATGCTCATCCTGCCCCCCCACATACAGATGCATGTTGGTACAGTAGCATGCTCACCCTGCCCCCCCACATACAGATGCATGTTGGTACAGTAGCATGCTCACCCTGCCCCCCCACATACAGATGCATGTTGGTACAGTAGCATGCTCATCCTGCCCCCCCACATACAGATGCATGTTGGTACAGTAGCATGCTCATCCTGGTTGATGTTTAGTGCTGCATTACAGAGTAGCATCTATCCATCCAGGGACTTATACAGGGCGGGCTTTAGGGTCCAGCATTCAGCCATACGGTTGCAGAATAAAAGCTGAGCTGGATACTGTATGTCAGGAGAGGTTTTAATGGTACTGTGTAATGCAATCCTTTATTATGTACTTAACACAATATTAAATCAATTACATATCCTAAGTAGACTTGTAGGTCAGTGATTCTCAAACCTTTCTCATGTTAAGGGCCCCCCAACTGAAGTGCATATGTTATGATTAGCTGAGCGCTGCTAAATGATTAACTATTAATCATGTAACTGATCTCAAGGACCTCTGGGGATCCTCAGACCCCATGTTGACAAGAACCAGTGTTTTATAACTCAGGCTGTGAATATATCAGTCAGTTTGAAACAGCCTCCTGCTCACACCACAGGCCCTTCTCTTTCTTGTCCTTTCAGCTCCACCTTTCCTCTTTTTCTTTCTGAAAATGGGCTTAGGGTCCACATGTGATAAAGATAACATCACTGGAAACACTCTGCTACACCAGTAGGTCTCAAAGTGTGCCCCCCCCCCCCCACACACACACACACACACACACACACACACACACACACACACACACACACACACACACACACACACACACACACCCTATGATTAGGATATGTTACTTTAATGTATAACTGTAACAGAATTGAAGTTATATAGGGATTTCTAATGTAATGTATATACACTGTATATATGAACAGGCCATGCATGTTCATGGAGTGCTGTGACTGGCCTGGCTCTGGATAGACACAAAGGTCAGTAATCAAAGTTTTCTTTTAAAGAATCAAGACATGATTGGTTTGCTTCGCTTTCCGCCCCGCCCCCATGACCAGCACTCTTGTTAACAGAAGCAACATGAGAGAGCCGTGGATTCAGTGAGATTTGACAAGTAAAGTAAAGTAATGTCTTTATCAAATATGGACCCTTAATCCCCAGTAACAAAAAGAGGAAAGGTGGAACTGAAGGGACAAAACAAAAAGAAGAAAGGGCCTGTGGTGTGAGCAGGAGGAGCAGTTTCAAACTGACAGTGGTGTAAAAAGTACTCACATCTTTTACTTAAGTACAGTACTTAAGTAACTGTACTTAGTTACTATCCACCACTGCAAACTGACTGATATATTCAGAGCCTCCAGTCAAATAACACGATGCTGTTGTCACCAGTAAGTTATAAAACACTGGTTCTTGTCCACATGGGGTTTGGGGATCCCCAGAGCCTCTGCCTGAATCAGTAGATTTCCTGGTAACGATTTAGCTGGTAGCCTATAAAGCCATGGTTCTCAAACTCTTTCATGTCAAGGACCCCCAAATTGACACATATTAGCCCGCGGACGCCCATTTGAAAAGATACACCAGGGACCCCCATAAAAGACGATTTTTACAGCTACAGCAGTGATTCTCAACCATTTTAATTCCAAGGACCCCCAGCATTTGATATGCATTAGGTACCACGGACCCAAATTTGATACCATTTTGATCGCTGGGACCCCCAATCTACACTGTAGTATCATCAGTGTTAACTTAACTTTGAGAGCGTCCAAATGGAACCAAATGGACCTGTGTGTGTTACAGGTCCATTTGGTTCCTATAACTATATCAATCATTTGGCTGGGGACCCCCTGGAACCCCCTCACCGCTGAGCGAGCCGTGAGGTGAGCGAGTCGCCGTGCCAAACGTTGCGACTCATTTTTTGTAGGTCCGACCGTTCTGAGGTCACCGGATTTGACCTGGGGAGAAGGAGTTTTGGGGCGAGCGTTATTGTATTCAATGCTACAGCAGTTAAACCACTGATGCTGTAGGAAGGAGCTCACACGCGTCTGTGTCTGTGTACACATTCTAAACACTTTTTATTTACACCAGCTGGGTCACAGTTATATCGATCAGAGGATCGACTGCAGGCTTTCATGACAATCTAGGGCAGGGCTACTCAACTTAAGATGGCTCAGGGGCCACTCAGCAAAATACCAAAAGTCCAAAAAAAAAAAATTACGGTCCTATTTTGGATTTTTCGATTTTGTAACACACACTACACATTGTTATTGTTATAAGACAATGTACATTTTGACATCATATTCTTTTCACTGTACCTGTTTATTTTGTGTGTATGTCCAGTGGCATCAGTTCAGCAAAAGCTAAGGTATGGCATGGTTAGGGTTGCCAACTCCCAGAGATTGAAATAAGGGACACCTATCCTGGGCGCCGCCGAAAAAATTTGGGGGTCAAACCCCCCCCAAAAAACGAAATGCATAGAAAACTATGCATTATACCTGTAACAATTGACGCACCTATATGTATGTCTGTCTGTTTGTTTTTGAAAAAAAAATTAGCAACCCATATATTTGAACGGAAATGTATATTTTTATCCTGTGCTTTTTTTTTTTTTTTTACCATGAGGGGTTCGCCAAGACGCTGCGTTGGGGCCGCGGGTTGAGTAGCGCTGATCTAGGGACATGTTTCAATTGATCAGAGGTAGATTTCTGTCAATTTTTCTACCACTAGGTGGCGGTATGTTTCTGCTTTTTTTGGGGGGGGAGGTCCAGATTGTTTGAGGAAACAGATTCCACACTAGGTTATAAACAAAAGTAACATGTAATATAAGACTGCTAAAAGTAGAGGGTTGGGTTAAACAGGACAGACAGACAGACTGACTGACGCCACACACACACACACACACACACACACACACACACACACACACACACACACACACACACAACAGAACACATCAACAGAAAAGAGTGAAGTCAAAGAACCAGCTGCACCTTTTATATTGTTTTCTTATAGATAAAAGGTTCCGTATTAAAGCGTTGTATTCTGTTGTACACCAAGGTTCACAAACACCACACTGTGAATCAGATAGCTCTTTAGGACTATAGCAGGGGTGATGCAACTGAGATGATGTAGAGGGCCACTATATTTCCACACTCACTCCAGAGGGCCACATTGCATATACTGTCAGACACCTCTTATCTCTGTATTTTAATTCTATGTCACACAAAAGTAGAAAAAATAGCCGATCTACAAGCTCAAAACGCGTCGCAGTGCGACGCGTTTTGAGCTTGTAGATCGGCTATTTTTGCTATTTTTGAATTTGGAATCCAGATTTTTTTTGGAATCCTGAAAAGTAACATTTTTATTTAATTTCAAATGCATTTAGTCATACTTATGTCAAGTTTTTGAACGTTAATACAAATACATGGGTCATGTTTGCATGTTAGGAATCATAACAGCTGAAATAAATCAATAATATATCAGTATTCTGATATTAATCTGCGGGCCGCATTAAGTGCAGGTTGGGGCCGCATGTGGCCCCCGGGCCGCCAGTTGCCCATGACTATAGGCTAACCCCCAGAACCACACAGAACCTGAAACTTTACAGAACCCATGAAGTTCTGTGATTTGTTTTGTTTCGTTTTTGATTCTGTTTCTATTATAACCAGAACCAGGTAGGTACTTCATAACATAAAATAAAAACCTAATGAAAATAATGAAAATAACAGCTGATCAGCTTGTACTGTGTGGGGGGGTCATCTACACACACTGTGTGTGGGGGGGGGGTCACCTACACCAGTGTCTATCAACCTTTTTTGTGCCAAGGCACACCTGGCATAGCCAAAAAATCCCAGGGCACACCTAGATATACGGTATATATAATTATATATATATATACGGTATATCTATATACACACACTAGGGGTGTGCCGATTTTCACATTTCACGAAACGATACGATACGATATTGGGCACACAACTTCGATACGATTTCGATACGATACACACTTTTTTATCATGAAAATATATGGGTGAGAAAAAAAGCAAATGCAAACAAATATTTCTGTTTTTGCATTATTCAGACATGCAAACTTGTAGCTTTTCAGCTTCCACTAGCCGTTTTGAATCCAAATAGGGCAATAGTGTGACACCTGACCCGAAAAAAAACAGCATGTTGTCACCCTTTTCACCTCGGGGCTGTTTGCATGCCTGATTATTATTATTGTTTAAAAAAAAATATATATATATATATATATATATATATATATATATATATATATATTTTTTTTTTTTTCAAAATGTTTTTTTTTTTCAAACCTCCTTCAAACGGCGCGGCACACCTCAGCAGTAGCCCCGGCCCAAAATTGGGACGTTTGCCAGGGTTGATATACACTGACCTACACACACTGTGTGTGTGTGTGTGTGTGTGTGTGTGTGTGGGGGGGGGGGGGGGTCACCTACACACTGTCAACAAAGCTCTGGTGAGTTATAAGACATAAAAGTGGAGTTGATTTTCTCTTTGCTAAAATACTTCTCACCAGTCATGATAAATGGTAAAGAAGTGGAGACCTAAAATGTTGTCCCCCCTTACATAGAGTACTCTATACCATATATGGGAAACTGGCGGCCCCCACCTTCACTTAATGCGGCCCACAGGTTAATATCAGAATACTGATATGTTATTGATTTCAGCTGTTATGATTCCAAACATGACCCGCTTTAATTACTTCAGTCTATATAAGTAGCTTAATGACTAGTATTATCATTCTATTGTCTTTTTTATGTCCAATGTATTTATATTGAAGTTCATAAAGTTAACGTAAGTATAACTAAATGCATTTAAAATTAAATAAAAATGTTACTTTTCAGGATTCCAATTCAAAAATAGCAAAAATAGTGCGACGCGTTTTGAGCTTGTAGATCTGCTATTTTTGCTATTTTTGCGTGACATCAATTGGTAAAGTACGGCGTTAATTTACGAAAAAAGTTAAAATACAGAGATAAGGGGTGTCTGCCCTCTGACAGTATCTGTGATGTGTTCCTCTGGAGTGAGTGTGTAAATATAGTGTTCCTCTGGAGTGAGTGTGTAAATATAGTGTTCCTCTGGAGTGAGTGTGTAAATATAGTGTTCCTCTGGAGTGAGTGTGTAAATATAGTGTTCCTCTGGAGTGAGTGTGTAAATATAGTGTCCCTCTGGAGTGAGTGTGTAAATATAGTGTTCCTCTGGAGTGAGTGTGTAAATATAGTGTTCCTCTGGAGTGAGTGTGTAAATATAGTGTTCCTCTGGAGTGAGTGTGTAAATATAGTGTTCCTCTGGAGTGAGTGTGTAAATATAGTGTTCCTCTGGAGTGAGTGTGTAAATATAGTGTTCCTCTGGAGTGAGTGTGTAAATATAGTGTCCCTCTGGAGTGAGTGTGTAAATATAGTGTTCCTCTGGAGTGAGTGTGTAAATATAGTGTTCCTCTGGAGTGAGTGTGTAAATATAGTGTTCCTCTGGAGTGAGTGTGTAAATATAGTGTCCCTCTGGAGTGAGTGTGTAAATATAGTGTTCCTCTGGAGTGAGTGTGTAAATATAGTGTTCCTCTGGAGTGAGTGTGTAAATATAGTGTTCCTCTGGAGTGAGTGTGTAAATATAGTGTTCCTCTGGAGTGAGTGTGTAAATATAGTGTTCCTCTGGAGTGAGTGTGTAAATATAGTGTCCCTCTGGAGTGAGTGTGTAAATATAGTGTCCCTCTGGAGTGAGTGTGTAAATAGTGTTCCTGGTTGCACCATCTCATACTAAGTTCAAACTTAGCCTAGTTATAGCTTAAATGGCTTTTAAGTCAAGACTTACACATTACTAAAATGTTAGCTGTTGCACCACACAAATTAGTTATAACGTATCTCTAAGTAATAACTAAATATTTACACCACCTTTAGGCAGCACTAAGTCCTAGGAGTAACTATCAACATGGCAGATCGTATTGATTTTATCGACGAATTAATTGAATACAACGAACGACCCCATCCTCACCAACGCATTTTGCGAGACAGATTACATCCACTGGACATTTTTGAGGATGTTGACATCTATGCCAGACTCTGTTTTAAGAGAATTGGCATTATGAAAATAATAGGCAGACCTACAGCACAACAGCGACTTGAACGGTGCGCTTTCCCCGAGTCTCCAAGTATGCGTTGCCCTGCGTTACTTCGCAACGGGGGCCCTGCAAAATTTAGTCGGTGATTCATTTCGAATACACAAGTCTACCGTGTGCAGGGCAGTGCGCAGGGTTGCGCTGGCCCTCTGCACGCGCATCAATCATTTTGTGTACATGTCAGTGGACAACAAAAAACAAAATGACACCAGACAGAAGTTCCATGCTATGGCAGGCTTTCCAGACGTGCTTGGATGCATAGATGGGACCCATGTCAAAATAACTCCTCCAACAGTGGATGAGAACACATATGTGAACCCAAAAGGTTTCCATTCCATCAATGTACAAGTGGTTTGTGACGCTGATCTCATGTTCACAAACTGTGTGCTGAAGTGGCCCGGGTCAAAGCACGACAGCTTTATCCTAAAACGGTCCAGCATATGGGAAGAATTTGAGGCTGGACAGTTTTCAGGCTACCCACTGAGAAAGTGGCTCATGACACCTTACTTGAACCCATCCAACAGGGCAGAGGAGAAATACAACTATGCCCTCTGCAGCACTAGGTCTGCAGTTGAGAGGAGTATAGGAGTATTGAAGAAGAGATGGACGTGCTTGCACAAGGGTAGGCATCTTTTATCATTTAGCCTATATAGCAAATCAAGTCATAGATCATATATTTGTCCACAAAATGAATAATTCTGACCAATATGGCATATGGTATCATTTATAGAGCAAATCAATTCATAAAGTATATATTTGTCCACACAATTATTAATTCAGACCAATATGAAATTATTTTAGTCTGCAGTAGCAATAGGCTCTACTATTCTCTAGACTAACCCTTAGCTATTTTACCAGTGGTGGAAAAGGTACTCAAATGTTTTACTTAAGTAAAAGTATCAATACTGCAATATAGAATATATATATAAGTAAAAGGAATCTGCGTCATGAAACCGGAACCCAATGAGTCTGAATTTGCGTGATGTTTGGATAAAATCTGAAGGATTGATATCCAAAAATGTATTTGACATAAGTCGGCCTCCTGGTGGCGCTGTAAAAAGCAGATGTGAAAAATGCAGTGCAGATGTTTTTCCTTGGCTTCTAGGGAGTGTGCGTGCGAAGTTTCACGCAGATCGGTGCAGTTATAGTTAAAAATGCAAATCGGCCTGTTATAGCGCCAAAATGAGGCTGATTTGAAAAGTTTTAAGTGGCATTTCTTCCTCGGCCTAGTGGGAATGTGCTTGTGCAATTTTATGGAAATGGCAAGCTGCGTTCATGATTTGAGGCAGTTTGTTCAAAACTCACCAATCCTGCAAACTTTGGAAGCCAACCTTAGCCAATGAGGATGGAATATGGGAAATTGAACAGATCCGGGTTGATCACATGACTATAGAGATACTGTGTACCGATTTGCATGACGTTTAGTTAAAAGCTGTAGGAGTAATAGGAAAAAATGGGTTTTGCACACATCGGCCTCCAGGTGGCGCTATAACAGGCCCATGTGAAAAATGTGGGGCAGAGGTTCTGAATTGGCATCCAGGGAGTGGGTGTGCACAGTTTCGCAGCGACCGGGCCAACGGTGCCGGAGATTAGCTGCTAACACACAGACAGGACGGACACACGGACGGACACACACACGGACGGACGGACAGGGGGCAAAACATACTCTCTCGCCATGCCTTTCGGCCTGGCGGAGACAATAATTTAACAATAAAGCAAAAAGAAGTGCAAAAGCAAAAACAACGTTAAAAATCACACCCTGTGTGAAGTGGGCGGTGTCTTGCTAGCTAATCACAATACTGAATGGAGTCAACCAATCATGTACAAAAGATAAATACATTTATTGAAACACTCTTTATGATGGACGAAACCATAACTTGAAAAAAACCAATTTTTGGTTTTTTTCAAGTTATGGTTTCTTATATAGGGCTATGCACATGTGTCATGTGACACTGGCCAATCACAGTCCTGAATAGACTGTGATTGGCCAATCACAGCGCAGGATAATTGTACAAATTTCCTGGGCCCAGATCACAGCGCAGGAAAATGTACATTTTTCCAAATCTCACTTATAGGGGCGGTTTCACCGCCCAAAAACATTTAGAACTAGAAAATGTGCTCCTCGGAGCACAAGTCTCCGCCAGCAGTATTAAAATAGCACGGGTCGTCTTGGTAGAACGGGTCGTCTTGGTAGAATGCGCGTGGTTTTTGGTGTTCTGCAGGGGCGACTGAATATGTAGTGTCTGCATCTAAAAGATGTTCTTCTTGAAGCAATGTGTCATATGGGAGTCGTCGTGTCCTCTTCTATGTTACTGTTGTAGATGAGTATGCTTTCTTAGCTTTGGCCTTCTGCGCCTTTGCTTGACCAATGTTAGGTGTTCTCAAGAGGGACTGGGACACACACACGCACGTACGGGTGATTTGTACTGGAAGGTACTGTTCCAATCAAGACTGATTGATCCTGTGGCCTTTTGAAGTGACACACCTATTTATAGGATTTTATTTCGTCATGCGTCCCTCTAGCCAATCAAAGGCATTGGTGTCAACATATTGACACGTGTCACGTGGAGCTTGACCAATGTTAGCTTGGCTAGGGGCCATGCTAACACACGGCGGGACGAAGCGAAAACATACTCTTAATTTCATTCCTTCTCTCTGTTTCTTAGCTTTGGCCTTCTGCGCCTTTGCGTCTTCATCAGGTTTCAGATGCTCATTTGCTGCTTCTTTAGTTTGCATAATGGGAGTTAGTTACATTGTGTGATCTCAGCCTCCTATTTATATATTTATATTACATATTGTGATGTCACGTAAAACTGACCAATGTTGGGTGTTCTCAGAGGAACACACACACGCACGGACGGGTGATTTGTACTGCAAGGTACTGTTGGTAGAATGTGCGTGGTTTTTGGTGTTCTGCAGGGGCGACTGAATATGTAGTGTTTGCATCTAAAGAATGTTCTTCTTGAAGCAATGTGTCATATGGGAGTGGTCGTAATTGACTGGTTTGTTCAAATACTTGTCTGTCTTCTTCATCTTCATCGTTGTCTTGAACAGTTTCAGCAGTTGATTGGTGTGTTTGATGGCAAGTATATTCCGTGCTATCAGTGACAGGTTAGGAAACTCTGAAGCATGATCCTTCCACCATGACAAGACATTGAAGGTGCCGTCCGTGTCCTTCGCTGTCTTGCGTTCGATGTAGGCTGAAACTTCGTCCACTGCTTGGACATCTTCATCAGTAGAATCCTCCACGTTGGCTAAATCGTCACGTTCTTGACGGGGTCTCTTCTCTAGCGGTGGGGCAGCAGCGGCCTGAGCGCCGGCGGGCTGCTGGCCCAGGAGGCCTCCTCCACGTTTGTCCTTCACTTCTAGAGAGAGTATTAAAGAAAATAAGAGTTAGGATCAATGCTATTTTAAGAGGCTAAAAAAGACAGAAAAGACAACAAGATGATCTAAACAACATTAAAAAGTTGCATTGAAAGCTGACTCGTTTAGTGGGTCAGCGTTATAACGGCAGGAAACAATAATTACAATAATAATAATAATAATAATAATAATAATAAGTAACTTTATTATAGGCCTAATTATATATTTAGATTTACCTTGAACAAGACGTCGTGCTTCACCATGAACAGCCACTACGTCAGCCTGGTCAGGCAGCAGCTTCAGACTTTTCCGTTTGGGATGCAGGAACACAGCCATCTTATGCAGGAGATGCAGTTCAAGTTTTTCGGTCAGGACTTTGAGGCTTTTTTTCTTCAGTGAACCCAGTGTCATGCTGTCAGTGGTAGCCGGTTGCAGGTGACTTTTTAGACGCTCCAGCCACACAACGGTCAGGTGAAGTGTCGGGGTTTTAGAGGCCTCCAACGCCTTGGTGGCATCCCTGAATCGAGACAGAAAGGTAACCATGTCACCCAGACTCTCCAGGCTCAGGTTATTCATGCGGTGTTCTTCTCCTCGCTCCATCAGAATAGCAGTAACTTCTTGGTACTGGCTGTGGATGGAATCCAGCATTGTGTGGAGGGAATTCCAGCGTGTCTCCACGGATGCTTTCAGTGTTTTTGGCAGGCGATTCTGGAGGGTCGTGTGCTTAAAATAAGTCACAAGGGACTCGAACGACCTCACGTCCAAACACACAAACTCCACCGATAACTTGGTTATAGCGTCCTTGTCCTCTCGGTTTGGTGGTACCAGGCCTTCTTTGTTTTTGTGGAAGTATTTATCTATTGTCGAACCGCCTGGTTTCCCACAGTTTTCCAAGTGTTTTCTAAGTGAGGAAGTGCCCAGTTTGCGGCTTTCGTAGCTTAAAACTTTCTTGCACTTCTTGCAGATGGCACAGCCATTAACTATGTTGTTCTCTTGGTCTTGAACCAAGCCAAACTTCTCCCAAACGTCCGACTTGGCCCTTGACGAATTATTATCTACTATATGGTATTCACCGCTCGTTAGCTTTGATTTGATTTCATCCATGTCGCTTCTGTATGTGGGTGTGTGTCCGACGCTGTTTGTGTGTGTTTGTTTAGAGCGTGGTGGGCAGGTGGCGTTATGCTGCTCATGTTAAGTGGCGTTGTTTGGGCGGAAACATAGTGCTCTCTGATTTTCACAATAAAAGGTTACCCGCCCGCGTTTAGTTTAGTACCGCCCGTGCCCGTACCCGTGATCTATGAAAGTAAAATTTTCACCCGTCAAATGCGGGTACCCGTCGGGTATCCGCGGATACCCGGCCTGTTGCAGGACTCTGCCACAGAGGCTGCCTGTTTTAGGTGTAATGGGAGTTCAAGGGCACCAATACTGTGGGTGCCTCGGGGCTAAAGCACCCAGGAGAAATGAGGAGCACCCATCACAAACTCATCACAAAAAAAGAAAAATAAATAACCTCCGACATCTGCACTTCATGGAGTAAATCGGGCTGCCCGCGCCTGGGGCCTCAAGAGTTAGGGGGCCTCATGAAAAAATAAATAAAAATTGTGCCCGGACAAGTGAATGGAAAATGTACTTGTCCGTACTTGTTTTTTTTGCAACTGAGCTGCAGCCAGGGGCCTCATACTACCGTTCGCCTGGGGCCTCCAGATCCTTAAGTCCGCCCCTGTGCACACCCAATAGCGCGGACATAAATTGGCGCCCCTGTGGGAGTTTATTCCACGCTGTCGGCCCGTAGAAGCAGAATGCTGCTTCACCGTGTTTTTGTAGGCACCTCGAGGAGGAAGACCTAAGGGGGGCGGTTTGGAACATAACTAGGCAGGCGGTCATAGAGGTAGGAAGGTGCCAGACCATTTAGAGCTTTATAAACTAGTCAAATAATTTAAAAATACATCCTAAAAACAACCGGGAGCTAAGGTTCTATAAAGTAACAACGTCATTCAGGGGTACCGTGGATAATAAAGTTATTTATAGGGATGACCTGAGAGACAAAGAAGTTAGAGAACCTCTGGTTTACATGAAGCAGGGCTGGAGGACACTGCTTCATGTCCAAGTCTATCACCAGACCCCCCCCCCCCCCCCCCCCCAAACTGTTTACTGTAGACCTACATATTTTTCCTTTAGATTACAACTCGTTCATATGATTTTTTTGCATAGTATTGTATATTTGTCTGTCATTAAGTGTTTCGATGAATTGAATACACAGGGCCCCAATGGAAACAAGTTATAGTGCTTTCTTGGGTTTTAATCCTCTTAACAGACCTTGTATTGAACTGTACTTTCATGTGCTTTTTTTGCAAACTGTAAATAAAGTATTTAATCAATCAATCAATCAATCGATCAATCAATCAAAAGTGGATTCTAGATCCATTCTGAAGGAGTTGCCCTCTGGTGGCGGTTTGCGATCAAAGCACCAGTGAGAAAATGCATGGCTGTTGTTTTTCTGCAGACCTGACTGACGTCACCACACTGACGTCACCACTCTGACGTCACCACTCTGACGTCACCACACTGACGTCACCACTCTGACGTCGCCACACTGACGTCGCCACACTGACGTCGCCACACTGACGTCACCACTCTGACGTCACCACACTGACGTCACCACTCTGACGTCACCACACTGACGTCACCACTCTGACGTCACCACTCTGACGTCACCACACTGACGTCACCACTCTGACGTCACCACACTGACGTCACCACACTGACGTCACCACTCTGACGTCACCACACTGACGTCACCACTCTGACGTCACCACTCTGACGTCACCACACTGACGTCACCACTCTGACGTCACCACTCTGACGTCACCACTCTGACGTCACCAGTTGTATCAGCTTCAGTTCCTTGACAGATTAGAAACACTGCTGAGAGAGAGAGAGAGAGAGAGAGAGAGAGAGAGAGAGAGAGAGAGAGAGAGAGAGAGAGAGAGAGAGAGAGAGAGAGAGAGAGAGGGAAGGAGGGAGGGAGGGAGGGAGGGGTGGGAGGGAGAGAGCGAGAGAGAGAGGAGGGAGGGAGGGGGAGGTAGAGAGAGAGAGAGGGAGTGGGAGAGGGAGGGAGGGGGAGGGAGAGGGAGAGAGAGAGGTAGACGCAGAGAGGGAGAGATTAGGGAGAGAATAAAAGAGCGACACACACACACACACACACACACACACACACACAAAACCTCCCATGTCATGTGATTTCTGAGGAAATGCAACCAAACTAAACTCGTCTCACTCACAGAGGGAGCTGATAGTCAGATATTCAGTCCTTTAGACAGACAGACAGTCAGTCAGTCAGTCAGTCAGTCAGTCAGTCAGTCAGTCAGTCAGGTACTAACATGGCGCAGCAGGGAGCTCAACTGGATCAGGAACAGTTGTGTTGTTCTATCTGTCTGGATCTACTGAAGGATCCAGTGACTGTTCCCTGTGGACACAGCTACTGCAGGAGGTGTATCGACGGATTCTGGAACCAGGATGATCAGAGAGGGAGCTGGGACAGCTGTCCACAGTGCAGACAGACGTTCATCCCAAGACCTGTTCTGAAGAAAAACACCATGTTTGCTGATGTGGTGGAGAGCCTGAAGAAGACAAGAAGACAAGACTCCAAGACGTTCCTCCTGATCACTGCTACGCTGGACCTGGAGATGTGGCCTGTGATTTCTGCACTGGGAGGAGACTGAAAGCTGTGAAGACTTGTCTTCAGTGTCTGGTCTCTTACTGTGACACTCACCTCCAGCCTCACTATCAGTCTCCTGCCTTTAAGAAACACAGGCTGGTCAAAGCCTCCAGCGAGCTTCAGGAGAACATCTGCTCTCGTCACGACGAGATGAAGAAGCTTGTACCGATCAGCAGTGTATCTGCTCTCTGTGCTCCGTGGAAGAACACAAAGGTCACGATACGATCTCAGCTGCAGCAGAACGTACTGAGAGACAGAAAGAGCTCGATACGAGTCAGCAGAGAATCCAGGAGAGAGAGAAAGACGTGAAGGTGCTTCACCAGGAGGTGGAGTCCATCAACCACTGTGCTGACAGAGCAGTGGAGGACAGTGACACCATCTTTACTGAGCTCTTCTCTTCCATGGAGAGAAGACGATCTGAGGTGAGGGAGCTGATCAGAAACAAGCAGGAACGTGAAGTGAGTCGTGCTGAAGAACTGAGGAGGCGTGTGGAGCAGGAGGTCACTGACCTGAGGAGGAGACATGCTGAGCTGGAGCAGCTCTCGCTCACAGAGGATCACATCCATTTGCTACAGCGTTACACCTCAGCGTTACACCTCCTCCCTCTCAACGATCAGTGAATCTACACACCCAGTCAGCAGCAATGTCCGTCCTCTGAGATACTTTGAAGATGTGACTGTGGCCGTGTCCAAGATGAGAGACAGACTAGAGGACATTCTTACAGAGGAAGGGACAAACGTCTCAGAGACAGTGAACAGAGTGGATGTTTTACTGTCAACACCACCAGAACCCAAGACCAGAGCTGACTTCTTACAATATTCATGTCCAATCACACTGGATCCAAACACAGCTCATCAATACCTGTCTCTGTCTAAAGGGAACAGAAAAGTAACAATGATGAACAAACCACAATCATATCCTCATCACCCAAAGAGATTCACTGCACACTCAGGTTCTGAGTATAGAGGGTCTGATTGGACACTGTTACTGTGAGGTAGAGTGGAGTGGAAACGTTGTTCATATAGCAGTCTCATATAAAGATATCAGCAGAACAGGGACTAGTAATAAATAATAAAAAGAGTAGTAGGAGTGTACCTGGACCACAGTGCAGGTACTCTGTCCTTCTACAGTGTGTCTGACACCATGACTCTCCTCCACACAGCTGAGTTGTGTGACCTCGAGTAGATCACACTTCTGTTTGGTCTCTCATGTCACGAGTCCAGAATCATTTCTTCATCATTTTATAGTTTTTCTTTCAGCCTGCTTTGTGAGCTTGTAGATCAGCAATTTTTGCTATGCGTCGTATGATGAAGTTGAAGTATAATTGGGGCTTAAAGTGGTTAATAATCTATATTAATATGTTGTTCTCCTCTTGTATTCATACACCTACGACCCCCCAAAATAATATCTGAACTGGGGACCCCTCCAAAATAATCATATTTGACCGGACCCCCCAAAACAATCATATTTGAACTGGGGACCCCCCAAAATAATCATATTTGAACTGGGGACCCCCAAAATGAATCATATTTGAACTGAGGACCCCCTAAAAGAATCATATTTGAACTGGGGACCCCCCACCCTGATAAGCACTTGAAATTGCAGGAGTTGAGGCATTACATTTAGTTTGACTCGGTTCCACAGATAAATCTTGTGAAAATAGCAGATCTACAAGCTCACAACGCCTCACAAAAGCGATGTGTTGTGTGCATGTATCTGCTATTGAGGGGGGGGGGGGGGGGGAGGCGGGGACATAGATTGATGAAGCAATAGGAAGCCCCGCACGAATCTGGGCGGCTGGGTCCGCCCTTCAAGACCATCGATTGGGCTCGTTCTCTCAGTCTAGTTCACTGTTGAGTGAGAAAACAATGTTTTACATTAAGATAATGATGTGGGGACCCCCTGGGGGTCCTCACCCACAGTGTGAGCAGCACTGCTCTAAGACACAGTATAAATAGTCTTGTGAATAAAGTGACATTAAAGATGAACAAAGCAAACATCTCTGATCTCTTCCACCCGAACGTTATCATCCGATACAATCTCAGTTATCATCTCTTATCAGGAGGATCGTTTCGTCCTAGTAGGGCCATGCTCTGCCGACTGGGTGGCTCAGTCGGCAGTTATCATGGATTCTTTCGGTTGATAATGACCTTTTCTACATAGTATGGCCCTACCACCGTTTTAAATCATTCAGTAGGTTGTTATCATCCCATCTATTCGTTTGATCAGACACGTCACGTGACTTGTCAATGTATCATAAGCGAAATTAAACTACATGGCTGCCACTACTTTAATTCTCAGTTGAATATGCAATATTTTACGATATTGTCTGCATTATAATGTGTTTTAATAATATTTCCAGCGTGAAATGTGTATTTTAACTCTGCAATCTTCAGTAAATATAGTATGATGAACGACACATATTCTCCAGACAGGCTATTTATTATTATTATTATTATTATTATTATTACCCTTATTATTATCATTACCCTTATTATTATTATTATTATTATTATTATTATTATTATTATTATTATTATTGTTAGTATTATTATTATTATTATTATTATTATTATGTGAGCCATCCACTGTACAGACAGAGACGACATGCAAGCCTGAAATTCAACAATGTATTAATGTCAAAGCAAACCAATCGCATTCAGACGGTCGTCATGGATTAACTTCAACATAGTGTCTGCACTCTCTCTCTCTCTTTTGGTCCCTACATCTACATTAACGTTAAAATTCAAATATAAAGTGCTGAATGTATGGCCACGGATGTTACAATTGTGTACGGGTTCTCAGAAATACCTGTATCTTCCGTATTGTTCAATAAAAAGCATTTTAATCCGATTGGCAGCCATTTTCTCTGTATACTTTCAACTACGTGACCCTATCGGTTGTGAGGTGTACTGCACTCTGATATATTATAACTCTATGAGAAAATGGCCACCGATCAGATTCAAATGCTTTTCATTGAATAATACGGAAGATATGGGTACTTCTGAGGGCCCGTACATAATTGCAACATTTGTGGCCATGGGGTCAGCACTTATATTTGAAATCTGAACGTTTATGTAGATGTACGTGCCAAAAAGGGAGAAAGTGCAAACACTATATATATATATATATATATATATATATATTGTGGCGAACGGCAGGGCAAGGAGACGAAAACTATTTCTCTCATCAAAAAGAACGGCTTTATTTTCCTTTTTCTCTTTACAAGAACGGCATATCAATGGATGCTTTTACTCTCTTAGAATTTGCAACAACAACACACACTTTTCCTCTCTTTACTTCCTGTATAACAACACACGGCCGCAAGGCATGCCGGGAAACTCTTAAAGGGACATAGACCTAATAACAGTGCAGCTCCGTCGCCACACAGCCCCCACCAGCTTGTCGCCCGTCCCGGTGACTTAAAAGCTTAACTCATAGTCTCTATAGCGACGGGGAGGCTGACGCAGTCTTTGAGGTTGTGAAGTCGTAGGCCCCTGCCTTTGTCCCTGCCCCCCACTGTCTGTTCCAAAGGCCATTGTATTGGGTGGGTCCATGAGGGTCGGAGGAGCCGTACAGGGTGACCTGTGTTGTTCGGCAGGTACAGTACTTCTCGTTGAGCATGGGGGCGGTAGGGTGCCAAACGGTCCCGATGCAACACCACTACCCGTCCCCTGACACACAGCTTCACCCGGTACACAACATCTGAAAGCGGCTCCAACACCTCACAAGGCCCCACCCATTTGCTGGTGAGCTTGGGCGAAATGCCCTTTTTCCGGGTTGGGTTGTAGACCCACACCTTCTCCCCAGAGGAGAAGGGGCGGCCCCGACAGCGGGTGTCGTACGCCCGCTTCTGTTTCTCCCCAGCCTGTTCCTGGCGCTGCCGGGTGAAGTCGTGCGCCTCAGTCAGGCGTTGCCGGAGTCTGCAGGCACGACACTGAACTGTTTGTGCACTGCTGCGACGCCTGCACGGCTCGGAAGGGACCCACCCAACGCTCCCATGCCCCACTGCAGCAGTATCAGGTGGGGGCCCCCATGGAGCGCGTTGGTGTGGACTTTCTTGGCCCATTCCCCACTACTGATGATGGGAACCGCTACGTCCTTGTGGCCATGGACTATTTCACTAAGTGGCCGGGGACTAGTGGCCGGTAGCCAGTGGCCGGTGGACGGTGCGAGTGGCCGGTGGCCGGTAACCAGTGGCAAGTGGCATTGGTCCCTGAAGGGTTTCCTGAGGGTCCATGACTGCTTTCCTAACTGTGTTTCTGGGACCACCTTTGGTCCCTGAGGGGTTTCTCGGGGGTCCATGGCTGGTTCCCAAACTGTGGGTCTAGGACCCACAGGGGTCCCTGAAGGGTGTCAAGGGGGTCCATGTCTGTTTCCCAAACTGTGGTTCGGGGATAAGGATAAGGATAAGGATAATTCCTTTTAACAGGTCGTTCATGAAAGTCCTTGCGGTCTTGTTTCCAATGAGAACCTGTGAGCAATTGGGGTTAAGAGTCTTGCTCAGGGACAAATTTCATATCATCGGCACATATGCTGGGATAGCCTGGAATCGAACTTGGGGCAACCAGGGCCTCTGGTTCCCTAGGCGGGCTCACTAACCACTCAGCTATGGCCGCCCCCAACCTATGGGGGTCCCTGAAGGGTGTCAAGGGGGTCCATTGCTGTTTCCCAAACTGTGGGTTGGGGACCTATGGGGGTCCCTTAAGGGTGTCAAGGGGGTCCATGGCTGTTTCCCAAACTGTGGGTCGGGGACCTATGGGGGTCCCTTAAGGGTGTCAAGGGGGTCCATGGCTAGTTCACAAACTGTGGTTTCCATCCTCATAATTTATAGGTCTAATTCCATCACCAGTTCCACCTGCAGGATTTGTAGATCTAATCCTCCAGCAGTGGCGAACGCGAAAGCCCGGCCGGTAGCCAGTGGCCGGTGGTCGGGGACTAGTGGCCGGTGGGCAGTTCAGTGGCTCATTTCTCACCTGCCCCACTTCTAGCGCCACCATGAGGCTAATTTGTGATCACATCTTTGGACACTGCTCGTACATATTTTGCCTTACAATCACGCAAATTGGTATACAGTATCTCTACAGTCATGTCATCAACATCCAGCCATCATTTCTCAACACTTCTAGCGCCACCATCTGGCCACACTTTGCAAAAACAAATTTTTAGATGCTGCTCCTACAGATTTTGCCCTACAATCACGCAAATTGGAACACAGTATCTTTACCGTCATGACATCATCATGGTCCCACTTCTAGCGCCACCATCTGCCCGCATTGTGCAAAACACATTTTTCTACGCTACTCCTACAGATTTTGCAAATTGGTACACAGTATCACATCAACATCTCAGCATGGATTTGCCTATTTTCACACCTTTTCTGTATACCTGCGACCTGACAGTCGCTTATCTCCCAATTAGGGAGTCTTTATGGTAATGGTGTAGTAGGTTTTAATAGCAATAGGGCAATAAGTGTAATAGTATAATAGGTGTAATAATGTAATACGTTTAATGGTGTAATAGCGCAATAATTCCAACAATGTAATTGCGCTATGAGTGTAATAGTGTAATACATATAATAGGCGCAATAATGTTATACAGCAAAAAGTGTAATAGTGCAATTAGTGTAATAGCTCAATGAGTGTAATAATGTAAAAAGTGTAACAGTTTAATTAGAGTAATAGTGTAATAGCTCAATATGTGTAATAATGTTATACGTGTAATAAGTTGATAGTGTTTTGTTGCAATGAATGTAGAAGTGCAATTAATGTAATAGTTTAATAGCTCAATAAGTGTAATAATGTAGGTGTAATAGTGCAATAAGTCTAACAGTGTATTTGCAGTTTAAGTGTAATAGTTTAATAAGTGTAATAGTGCAAAAAGTGTAATAGAGTAATAAGTGTCAATGAGTGGCGATATGTCAAACTTCCTTCGCCAAACATACAGGAAGTGCCTTCTTTTCCCACAGTGACACTTCGTAAGGTGGTGGATGGAAGAGCCGGGATTTTAACCACCGACCCTGCTCTATCTTCTGAGCCCCAGCTGTCCCAGATTATATACTGTACATGTTAAGCCAAACATACCAAGACAGCCTAATTCAGTTATTTTCAGGTTTCGAAAGCGACAAAACTGTACAATGAAGCATTTAAATCCGGTTTAATTACATTATGTCACAGTTCAATATTAGAGACATAAAATTACTTTAGTCCAACTGATGCCTAATTTGGTCTGATGCATATCCCCATTTCAGTCCTTCACCGATTACCGTCCTCACTGTCCTTCACTACTTTGACCAATATATTTTTTAAAGAAATACCAGCAGCATAGTTGCCAATGTTGTAAAACTGATGTAAAAACTGATGTAGGGTGAAGATCTAAAAATGTACGACACAAAGAGCACTGTCTTTTTTTTATTGCAGGAATCGTACTGTCCAACTGAACTGGTGCACAAATCGTACTGTCCAACTGAACTGGTAGAACACAATATCAGGCAGTGTTGGAGATAGATAATTTATCAAAATCCTCAATTAGAATACAGGAACACAAATAAAATGCCAGTCATTAGATATGAATAATCTGTTTACCCAACAGGTAAAAAGTTATAATTTTGTTTCTTTTTTTCTCCCCCATGATGGAGCCAAAACTAGGCTAAACTGACAGCTCTTCTAACCTTAACAGAGGGAAGTAGTCTGGAAAGGTGATGTCTCAAAGTCAACAGGTTTTCCTTATACAGTGAACATAAACCTCTGGATCAATACCAATCAAATAAAACAAACAAAAAAGCATTTTCTTTGAAGTCAAACAGCTTCTTAAGTTGTTTTTTTCCTCCACTTTACATATAGAGGACTCTATCGCTCATACATAAATTCCCGGCAAGCATACCGACTACCCAAATCAATCGAACAAACAAAGATTACATAGAGTTCTATAGAAAAGCAGGGACTCCTGCCCCCCCCCGGGTCAAAAATAGTTTTCTGGCAATGGTTAACCACCTACCCTTGTACAGTCAGATAACCTCAGTATCTCCATCTCTTATGATTGACATGCCAATTCTATATGGACAAGTTCAATGTTACTTCAAAAAAATTGTTGACTAATGTATTTTGTTTGGTTTTTCATTACACCATTCTTCTCTTGTCATGTCACTCTGGTGCTGATCTCCATTTCTAACCATGCTCTTCTTGGGTCTTGCTCCTCAAAACACGAACGACATCTTCTTTCTCGATTTTCTTTTTGGTCGTCTTCTTCTATGGAATTTCAAAATGAGATATTTTAGTTGGGGGGGGGGGTTCTTGGGATTCATGTAAAATAATAACACGCTGAACTAAAACCATTCAGAACAATATCGTTTGTCAGATACCTGCTCGTCTGGGTGCTTGAGAACTACGCCTTCCAACATTTTGCTTGCATGGTATTTTCTCAGCAGCTCCAACTGGCTTGCCGCGAGAGACACTGTTGGCATTCTTTTGTCTTGCATTTCATGCTCCGTATTCTGATTGGACAAACAAAAAAATAAAATGTGGTCATTGAGCAAATTTTAACATACTGCCGATATATATATATATATATATATGTGTGTCAGTTTCTGTTCAGCTGACAGAAAAGCACTTATTTTGGGTGATTTATGCTGCAGCGGCGTAGTGATACCAGTCACATAAAATAGTACCTTGTGACAGAGGGGTCGAAGTTAAAAGCAGCCATTACTGTATGTTAGAAATAGATCAACAATACAAATTACGCTAGTTTTGTGGATTTATCTATTTTAAATTTGTGGTGCTAGGGCCCGGAAAAATCACCGGAACTACTATATATTTATCAGAAACTGACCAGAACTCTGACCACGGGACTCTGGCAATCATTTAAAATCTGTGCAACCACTATATTAATGGCAAGTATTTCATACAGCTTCATGTCAAAACATTTCAGCAGCTGTATAAGCAGTGCCAATTGACGGACATTGTCTCCGCCAGGAGACTATTTTCACTCGTGTGCGTGTCCGAGTGCGTGTCCGAGTGCGTGCGTGTTTGTGCACAGCAAATCTCAGGCACCTTTGGCACAATATTTGCGAAACTGTGCACGGAGACTCCCTAGGTGCCGCAGAAGAACCTCAACCCCCCTTTTTCACTTGGGCCTGTTACAGCACCACCAGCAGGCGGTTTTGTCCAAAACACCTTTCTGGACAGTACTCCTCCAACTTTCGTCCAAAAATCAGGCGAATAGGTAGGCCTACACAGTATCTCTATAGCCATTAAACAAAACAGTTTTTTCAGATTTTTCATACTCCTTCCCGATTGGCTATGGTTGGCTTCCAAAGTTTGCGGGGTGGTCCGTTTTGAACTAAATAGCTGAACTCAAGCACACAGACTGCTATTTCCGTCAAATTTTGCACGCACATTCCTACAAGGCCAAGGAAGATATGTCACTTCTAAATGTTCAAATCAGCCTCATGGTGGCGCTACAACAGGCCGATTCCTGTTTTACCTACAACTGCACCGATCAGCGTTAAACTTTGTAGGCACATTCCTATACATATAGAGGCCAAGGAAACACCTTTGCCCTGCTTTTTTCCCATCTGCTTTTTATAGCGCCACCAGGAGGCCGACAAGTGTTAAACACATTTTGCCTTGCTCTGCCCAGGTTCCCTCTTAATCATGTTGAATTAGCTAAAAACATATAGTGCAGTCACCCGAACCACAGTTTTGGGATACAGACATGGACCCCCTTGACACCCTTCAGGGACCTGTTTCCCAAAACCACAGTTTTGGGAAACAGACATGAACCCCCTTGACACCCTTCAGGGACCCCCATATATATCCTTCTAGGGGGTCCATGGCTGGTTCCCAAACGACCCACAGGGGTCCCTGAAGGGTGTCAAGTTCGGGGACCTATGGGGGTCCCTGAAGGGTGTCAAGGGGGTCCATGGCTGTTTCCCAAACTGTGTTTTTTTTTACTTCTAGTGCCACCATCTGGCCGTATTTTGCAAAACACATTTGTAGATGCTGCTCCTACAGATTTTGCCCTACAATCACGCAATTTGGTACACAGTATCTATATATAGTACCTTTATTAGAAGGATCAACCCCATTGAGATGAGTCATCTCGTTTTCGAGAGGGTCCTTATGACAAAAATACAAACAGTACAGTAGACAAAACAATACGTACAACCATGCATACTATACATAAACAGGACAAAACAGACTTGACAAAACAAAACAAAACAAAACAGAACAAAAGCTCTCCAGAAACTGTCCGCTCCCACCCCACCTGAACACCCACAAAGTAAGTAATGATGTACCCATGTAAAGCTAGCTAATCCAAAACACGAGTAGCAACTATAGACATACATGCACATAACAGGTACAGTAACAAGCAATGACATGCACATGCAATGTAAACATAAAGCAAACATGCACATGCACTTTGAAAATTAAATTGCAGTATATTCCTCATCAATCACAGGATAGATAAGAGACAGAGGTATCTCTACTGTCATGCCACCAACATGGCCCCACTTCTAGCGCCACCATCTGGCTATCTTTTCTACGCTGCTCCAAAAGATTTCGCCTTGAAATCACGCCCTAGAAACCCCTCAGGGACCAAAGGGGGTCCCAGAAACACAGTTAGGAAAGCAGTCATGGATCCCCAGGAAACCCTTCAGGGACCAATGCCACTTGTCCCCGGCCACCGGCCACTGGCTACCGGCCACCGGCCTCTGGCTACCGGCCACCGGCCTCTGGCTACCGGCCACCGGCCACTGGCTACCGGCCACCGGCCACTAGTCCCCGGCCACCGGCCACTGGCTACCGGCCACCGGCCACTGGCTACCGGCCACTGGCTACCGGCCACTAGTCCCCGGCCACCGGCCACTGGCTACCGGCCACCGGCCACTGGCTACCGGCCACCGGCCTCTGGCTACCGGCCACCGGCCTCTGGCTACCGGCCACCGGCCACTTGTCCCCGTCCACCGTCCACTGGCTACCGGCCACCGGCCACTGGCTACCGGCCTCCGGCCACTCGCACCAGCCACCGGCCACTGGCTACCGGCCACCGGCCACTGGGTACCGGCCACCGGCCACCGGCCACTGGAACCGGCCACCGGCCACTGGGTACCGGCCACCGGCCACTGGGTACCGGCCAAGGGCCACTGGCACCGTCCACCGGCCACTGGCACCGGCCACCGGCCACTAGTCCCTGCCCACCGGCCACTGGTACCGGCCACCGGCCACTGGTACCGGCCACAGGTACTGGAAAGCGGCCATGGCCGCGGCCGGGCTTTCGCGCTCGCCCTCTCTCACCATTGTACACCCCTAACTTTAAAAAATCCATAAATGTGTTTTTTTTAAGTGCATAGTCCTATTTATAGGGCTATGCACATGTGTCATGTATCACTAGCCAATCACAGTCCTGAATAGACTGTGATTGGCCAATCACGGTGCAGGGTTAGGGGGGTACACTGGTGGCCAATCACAGCGCAGGGTTGGGGGGGTGCAATGGGTGTCGAGGTCCAAACCTCACATATAGGGGCGGTTTCACCGCCTAAAAAAGGTATTTTGCACAAATCGGCCTCCTGGTGGCGCTATAACAGGGCAATGTAAAAGATTTGGGGCAGAGGTTCTGAATTGGCATCCAGGGAGTGTGTGTGCACAGTTTCGCAGCGACCGGGCCAACGGTTTCGGAGATTAGCCGCTCGCAGACAGATGGACACACGGACACACGGACGGACGGACGGACGGACGGACGGACGGACGGACGGAGGGTAAAACATACTCTCTCGCCATGCCTTTCGACCTGGCGGAGACAAATATGCCAAGTATAGAAATGTGCATAAAATGAGGAAGGAAAGAGAAATAAAACAACTGATAGATTGTGAGTTAGAGAGAGCGGATAATGATTCTGATTGGAAGATAGATAGGCTATTAAAGCTAAGGAATATGTTGTACAAGTATGAGATGGAAGAATGTAATGGTGCCATTATCAGGAGTAAAGCCAAGTTTTTAGTAGAGGGGGAAAGGAACACAGCATATTTCTTAGGAATGGAAAAACAAAAGCAAGGAAAAAGCTATATAGAGGAACTTGAAAATGACAATGGTGACCGGGTGACTGATTTGATTGGTATTTGTAATGTGGTTGAAGGTTTTTATACGGATCTCTACACAAGAGAGGAAAATGATGAAGAGTGCATGGAGAGAGTGCTAAATACTGTGTCCACAACACTTTCTAGCCAAAATGTAGAATTTTGTGATAAGGACATAATGGGTGAGGACATTATAAAAGCAATAATGAGTGGAAAGGCCAACAAGAGCCCAGGCTCTGATGGCCTGACCTATGAATTCTACAAGGAATTTATAGATTTCTTAGCACCTATTTTTAGAGTTGTCCCGATCAGGTTTTTTTGCCCTCGAGTCCGAGTCCAAGTCCTTTAATTTTGAGTATCTGCCGATACCGAGTCCCGATCCGATACTTTTATAATACATTAAAAAAATGAAGAAGAGCGAAGAAAATTATGCAGGAAGTCCCTTATTTTTATTATATTTTAACATGTAACACTTATCATGCACAATTGTGCATACAAGCAGTGAAGTGTATGGTAAATAACTAAGCACTTATGAGGTAGCTTGAACATTCTCAAGTCAGAAGTTCTGACTCTCAGAACAGAAAAGTTATTCTTCACATTAAAACTAGTGCAACATAGACTCAATAGTCTAGTATTAAAACAAATGGCAGCTTAACTTAAAATGCCAGTCAGGCATTAAAATAATAAAGGAAAAAATAAAAAATATATATATATCAAATAAAACAAAAGAGCCAATATTCAAGCAGTGCAGTGTGTCGTAAACTGAGCACTTATGAGGTAGCTTGAGGATTTTCAAGTCAACAGAAAAAAATATTCTTCACATTAGAGCTAGTGCAACATTAGAACTTAGTGCAACATCACAGACTCAATAGTCTAGCATCAAAACAAACAGCAGCTTAACTTAAAATGCCAGTCAGACAGTAAAATATAAAATAAAACAAATGAGACAATAAAAGTGACTCAAGTAAGTAAGTATTGTGCTTTTTGGAAATACACTCCTATTTCTTATCCTTCTTCTTCTCTATCCTATTTCTTAATCTTCTTCTCCACCTTCAAAACATGTATGTTTTTCTTGATGAAAATCAGCATATCAACTCTGTCAGCTGACAGCCTGTTCCTCTTCTCATCAAGGACATTTGCAACAGCGCTAAAAACTCTCTCGCTGTCCACAGAGCTGCAAGGGGCACAGAGATACTTGATAGCAACAGCAGCAAGTGAGGGGAACTGAGTGGCACGTTCGTTCCAGTACTCAAGTGGATCACTTCTCTTGGGGGTGGTTTGCTCAGAGAGGTAGTTCTGCACCCGTATGTCTGCTGATGAGGTACTCACTGACCGGGCCTGTGACTGCCTCTCTTGTATGATCTCCTCAAAGGTGCTTGCCAGGCTGCTGCTTCCTTCATGACGTGGGGACTTGGCCACTGGTCGCCCTCCTCTCCTCCATCTTCTTCGCCACCTCCTGGATCAGGTGGTCTTTGGCAAGGGCCAGGTGGGCTGACTTGGTGAAGAAACTAAAAATAGAAAAATGTCACATTACACACAATTCAAAACAACCTAAGAAAGACACACCACATAGCAGTATTGAGTTCACAAATTCACTATACAGCCTGGCTGTATAGTGAATTTGTGAACTCAATACTGCCATCATCTGGCGAAGTCAGGTATTGAGTACATGTGTAATTTAGTTGCCTATGCTGTGCTATGTGTTAACCTGACTCAGGTTAACATAGCACAGCATAGGCAGCCAAATTACACATGTACTCAATAAATATACATAAAAATTCTAACAATATAGTGTCTCTTCTTTTTTGTCTATGTTTTTATTTGTTTTTGTGTTTGTTTTTTGTGTTGTTTTTTGTATGAATGTAAAAGTGAATACAAATTCTAAGTGATAAAAAAAAATATATATAACAATATAACAAACTCTACATTGAAAGGGAAATAAAGTATTGGCTTAATTCTGGTGTGTGGTGATGACTTTATAATGATCATGTTGCACAAAAGGTCCTTTTTAATTTAACTATACTTGCCCATCTTTGTATCTGGGGTCGAGTAGAGTGGCCATGTAGAAGAGTGGCTCCGTTTCCACATTAGCAAACCGTTTCTCCACTGCCTCCAGGAGAGTACTCTTCATTGTCCTGATTCCCTTGTCTTGCACTCCCTCTCGAGAGAGAACACGTCTGAGGACTAATGAATGAATGAAGAGATCATGGCTTGTTTCAAACTAACAATAGAAATAAAAAATGTTACAATACAAAATGATAAATAAAATTACCTGTAATGGCAGGCAACACATCAGCTGCAGATGCAGTCTCTCTGCTCACATCCCTCGTCAGCTCTTCAAAGGGAACAAGCACCTCCGCTGTCTTTGTCATCAGCTCCCACTGGTTGGCTGTCAGTGTTGCTGGTAGAGTCCGTTCAGCAGCATACAAACTGAGAGCCCGTTTTTGTTCTAACAGACTCTGCAGCATGTAGAGGCTGCTATTCCACCTCGTCTGCACATAATAAATATAAAATATAATTAAGAGTGTGCTTTCACTCAATTTATTTTTGTGCAGAGTACTACGATTATGGCTGTGCAATGCATATACTCTGGCTTATTATGGCCATGTTGTTATTATTTATTTATTAGTGTTCAGCACTTTGGTCGACTGATGTAGTTTTTAAATGTGCTTTATAAATAAAGTTGATGTTGACTATGACAAAGAAATTGTGTTGGGCAAGCCAGGTGCAGAGCAATGTATTTATTTAGTACTAAAAAGTGCATGGGAATAAATAATAGAATAAAATAGTAATAATGGAATAAAAATAAGTAATGGAAAAGGGAATCTCACCTGCACATCTTGCTGCAGACGCTTGACATCCATGTTCAAGTCCATCTGGATATCTTCCAGACGGGAGTAGGCTAGTGGGGAGTGCTTGAAATGGCCTACAATCTTCCTGGCGTTTGCCAGTGTGTCCAGAACGCTGCGCTGGGATAGAAGGCCCTCGTGCACGACAAGTTGCAAAGTATGGGCTACACAGCCCAAACTCTGTACTTCCATATCCAGCATGGCTCTCTTCATATTTGCAGCGTTATCACGCAAAATGACATGGACTCGGTTCTTGTCTATTCCCCAGTTGTTCAGCATCTTCTCCATAGCCTGCTGGATGCGCTCTGCTGTATGGGATCCACGAAATTCCTGTGCATGCAAAGTCGCATGGCATAAAACAAAACTAGAGTTGATCCATTGCGCCGTGAGGCTTAGAAGGGACATCGGACACACAGACGAGCTCCAGATATCTGTGGTAAACGCGACATCAGGCACGTCTTTCAATAGGACAAGTAGCTTGTCGCGTATCTTTTCCTGGAGAGCTGGCAGAGCCTTTTCAGTGATATAGTGTCGAGAGGGCATGTCGTATCGTGGTTCCATGTGCTCCACAAGCATGATAAATCCCGGGTCGTCTACCAGAGAGAGTGGCTGGTCACTCATTGCTATCATCTCGGCAATCTTTTCTGTGATCTTTTTCGCCTTGTCACAGTCGCGGGGCATTTTCTCTCGCTTCTTGAAAGCCTCTTCCACTGTGGGCTGGCAAGCCTTCGACTTGGTTGTCTGTGTAAACTCTTCATATTGCACCGAGTGTTTGTTTTTCAAATGTCTTATCAAGTTTGTTGTGTTAAAAGCAGCTTTGTCCTTACCACCCCTCGATATCCCAACTTTGCATATCTTACAGTTTGCGACTGCACCGTTCTCGTCGTTCACTTTGAAATGGTTCCACACAGCAGACATGATAGCAGTAGCACGACCATAACACGAGCCTCAGCTTCAAAACAAACCAGCGTGCTCTGCTCTGCGGAAGTGCGCATGCGGTGTTTGGGTGAATCCAATTCACCCTTTTTTTTTTTTCTGTGAGGCTGTCTGACTGAGTGTCGTTTGACACAGACAAGGTCTGACTCTGTAGACGGTGGTAGTAAATACTAATTGTATTCTAATTAATTTTGAATCACCAATATCCCATAAGTTAAAAATCTGATAAAAATAATGACTTAAAAAATACGTATGTATGTTATATAAAGCCGATCCCTGATCGGGTCATAACGTCCGAGTCCGGATCGAGTCTGCAGTCCCGTGATCGGCCCCGATTTCCGATCACGGGATCGGATCGGGACAACTCTACCTATTTTGGGAACAGTTTTTCGGCATATTGAAAGGACACAACAATTGCCTCACTCAATGTCACTCAGCATCATCACAATAATTTACAAGAACAAAGGAAGCCAACTTAAATTGGAAAACTATAGACCGATCAGCTTACTAAATACAGACTACAACATTTTGGCAAAGGTATTGAGCAATAGAATGAAGGAAGTAGCAGACACAATCATAGCACCAACGCAGGCATATGGGATACCAGGTAGGGACATTAGTGACACAATAATGACAGTTAGGGATTTAATACATCACATGTACACAAATGATAAAGGAGGAATTGTTTTGGGAATATATTTAAATAAAGCTTTTGACAGGGTAAGTCATAATTTTCTCTTCAGCACTTTAGGGAGGTTTGGATTTGGAAATAGAATAATCACTTGGATCAAACTGTTGTATAGAAATTCAATAAGTCAGGAAAAATGCAATGGTTTTTTAACAAACATGTTTCCACTTCAAAGCTCAGTCAGACAAGGGTGTCCAATGTCATCGCTCCTCTACAGTTTTTCTGTAGAATCTTTGGCAACATTAATCAACAGCAATAGGAATATCAGGGGGATTGATTTACCCAGAGGAGGGAAGAGCACCATATTACAGTACGCGGATGACACAACATTGACAGTACAGGACACAGAGAGCATACAAGCCGTTATAGATGACTTTGGAGTTTATGGTAAAGCAGCTGGAGCAAAAATCAACATTGAAAAGTCAGAAATAATGTACATAGGCAAAGGGGTTAATAGACAGTGTGAGGTCAAGTTTAGAGTAGCAGAAGACCAGATAAAGGTATTAGGGGTTCATTTAGGCAAAGATGAGAAAGCAGCCAGGGATATCACTTGGACAGGAGTAATGAATAAAATAAAGAGAACAATTAATTTTTGGAGACTAAGGAATTTGAAAATTAAAGGTAAAGTTACTGTGATAAATGCCCTATTAATATCAAAACTAATACATTATATGGCAGCCATAGACATGCCGGAATGGGTGTTGAGGGAACTTAATTCTGTTATATCCCATTTTTTGTGGAATGGCAAGGGAGTGAGGATCTCTCACCAAACCTTGATGGCTGAGTATAAGAAAGGAGGGTTAAAACTGGTCAATATAGAAATAAAGAAAAAAGCTATTAGAATAAAAACAGTTACTAAATACCTATATAACAAAATAGATTATGGATGGAAACATTTCTTTAGAGAATATGTACAGAAATCTGGGAAATGTGAAGATTATGGTCTCTTGATGGCTTTAAAGCAGCCCATGCATGAAGGCATCCCTCTTTTTTACAGAGAGGTGCTGAGTGCATGGGCTGGACTGTTGCCACATATAGGCTATGATTGCAAGGATATAAATATGATTATTAATAACCCAATCTTTCTAAATAGTATAATTATGAGTAATGATACTACATTATATAATGCAGTCTTTATCAGAGCAGGGATAAGACAGATTAAAGACATCATGTATGAGGTGATACCTGGGTTTTTGCCAGAACACTCAATACTGGACATGGTTAGAGGGATAGATAGTGAGGTAAGAGGAGGCACAATTATTAATACATATAGTAAAATTAAAAGTAGCATAAGTAGAGAATGGACGGACAGAATAAATAGTAACGAAGAAAAAAGGAGAAAGGGAGATTGGCCTGAGTTGTACATTGAAAGAGGAAATTACAAGGTCAGTTTAGGTAAGCTAAAGGTAAGAACAGCATATGGAATAATGATAGAGAAGGTCTTGAAAAGACCAGCTTCAGATATGGTGTGGAAAAGTAAATATATTGACATAGATGTGGATGATATTTGGAGAAGTATGGTGAAATGTAACAGTTTGGAATGTGATGACAATGACTTCAAAATAAAGCATAATAGGATATACACAAAGATAATACTGCATCAAATCAATAGGAATTTAAGTAGATTGTGTGATATATGTAAACAAGGGGATGAAGATCTATTTCATTTGTTTTTTAATTGCACCTGTTTGACCAACTTTTTTAAAAGGTTGAAATGCACTCTATATAAACATTGGGGGAATGCATATATTGACAGCTTTAATTGGGAACACCTTTTTTTGTTCGGCACAGGAATTAGAGACAGTAAAATTAACACCAATTTATTGAATTTTTCGCTAAGTCATGCCAAATTAGCAGTCAGGCTGAGAAGAAATTATGCCCATTTTGAAGGGAAGGTGATAAATGCTTGGTGTATTTTTCAATCCATCTTAAAAAGGGATTTGTATTTCATTTTGAAGTACAACAGAGACAATTTTGTTGATTTATTTGTTGAGGGGAATAATTTTGTTGAAGTTAAAGAGGGAGAAACTTTGGCCATTCATTTTTGATTTTGAATTTGGAATATTCATGCTTTATTTTGTGTACTTAATATTGTATTATTGTTTGTTTTGATATATGGATGAAATATTATGATGGTCAAATCCAAAAGAAATGAAAACAAAAGAAATGTGCGAATTGTGCAATAATGTGATGTGAACTGATTGTAAATTATTTTGAATATTTTTATAATAAAAGACAAAAAAAAACACGTCCGATCTCGGAAGCTAAGCAGGGTCGGGCCTGGTTAGCACTTGGATGGGAGACCGCCTGGGAATACCAGGTGCTTTAAGCTTTTTCTCATTTGGCAGACTGAATGAGCAATCGTCATGTTTATGAATGCAGCACTAACTAACAAAATGTCACTGCTGAAAAATTTCACTTCTAACCTTTTGCAGCCCGGCCTAAGTAGAGTGAAGGGATAAACACATTCCACAGCAGGGCCACTGTCATCTATATAAGGCCTACCGGCCGCTGCTGCTGTTGCTTACGGCCATACCACCCTGAACACGCCCGATCTAGTCCGATCTCGGAAGCTAAGCAGGGTCGGGCCTGGTTAGTACTTGGATGGGAGACCGCCTGGGAATACCAGCTGCTGTAAGCTTTTTCTCATTTGGCAGACTAAATGAGCAATCGTCATGTTTATGAATGCAGCAGCACTAACTAACAAAATATCACTGCTGAAAAATGTCACTTCTAACCTTTAGCAGCCCGGCCTAAGTAGAGTGAAGGGATAAACTCAATCCACAGCAGGGCCACTGTCATCTATATAAGGCCTACCGGCCGCTGCTGCTGTTGCTTACGCCCATACCACATTGAGACACGCCCTTGATTGAGAATAGATTGCAGCTTTGAGACAGACAGCTCTATTCTGTGGCAGTTTTTTCCCCGTTAAATCCGGATAATGGACCTGCGCCGCCCCAATAGGTTATTCTAGCACCTGCTCTACCCGTCACCATTATGCCGACACCGTTATTTGCGCATGGAGGTGTGCCCGTGGGCGTGTTGTTGCTATATCCCCCACATTGCAATTCTACAGACACACATGGGTACGGCTTGGGGAGGGGGGATAGTGGATTCTAGAAGCACCCGCTGGTTTATAAAATCACCCGTCAAGTGCACACAGACACTACAATGGCTTTGTGCGTTGGACCATGAGCCGTGTTGCCAGCCTTGGAGAGAAATAAGCAACCGCAGTCCGCAGGTCTATGAAAACAAAAAGAAGCAACTATAAGGCCACATGAGCACTTCAAACTACTAACTAGAGCTTTCATATCCCTTAAATATTTCAGCCCGGCTCGACTAATAATTGACAAATTAGACCCAGCCCAGCCCGTCAGTCATTTTTCTAAAGAAGCCTTATTTCTCATTAAATCTTGGTAATTCGTTAATTCTTCCAACAGTCTATATTTTATTTAAAAAACAGCTTGGAGCAAATAGGGCTATATAAATATATACACTGCCCCATAACCATTTAAAAATGATTATGGTTATTCTATGAAATATATGTTTCATAGAATAACCGTAATCATTTTTGCGATGGAGAAATCACATCCAATGTTACCTTCTAGGCTACTGCCGCTGCCTGTGCTGTCATTTGAAGAAATAATCCAACATTTACTTTGAGGTGAAAAAGACATGAAGAAAGCTCAATAGTCTGAAGATGTCATGTTATGGTTTAAACTTTAAAGGGGTCTCGATCTGCTGCTGCGTCATGACAAGACAGCTGAGTGATTTGACCTACTTTTGAGTTGCGCTGCCCTGTTGATTAATTATTTGGCATCAGCTGTGTAAGAAATGAATATATAACTATTTTAAATGGCTTTCATATACTCTTGGGGATCTGACTAATATGACAAGTTGCTTATTGTGAACACAATAGCCTACGCTACAAATTAATTAATATGTGAATTTATTTGGATGTAAAAAAAACGTAGACCCGGCTCAGCCGGTGCCGACGGGCCGGGTCGGGTCCCGTTGGGTTTGGGCTAAAATCTTAAGCACTTACATTTTTTATAAGATGATAGTATCATCTACTGTGATTTTCATTTTGGCTACTGTCTCATTAAACCCATGCTGCGGGTGAATATTATATTATAGCCTATATTATATATATTAGCCTATATTATTATTATATTCCCCGCGTAAACGCTACGTTCATGACCCCCCAAAATAACCATATTTGAACTGGGGACCCCCCCATTTTGTTTGACTCGGTTCCACAGATAAATATTGTGAAAATAGCAGATCTACAAGCTCGCCAGGCGTTGGGTGCTCCATTGTGGTCTCGACCCACAGGTTGAGAACCACTGCATTAAAAGCTCCAAGCAAGTTACATGTCTAGTATGTTGTTGACCACGTAATGTAATATTTTTGGTTTAGTGTTAGGCTTCTCCGTGGCGCGCGCGCCTCATTGCATGCTGTCCAAAATAACAGATCTGTAAGCTGTCGACAGACATGACGCAGCGCCGTTGATAGCTTGTATGTCTGTTATTTTGGGTAGGTAGGCGACGCACATACGCATCGCAGCAATGTGTCTGGGTTTGAGAGGCTTTGATTGATGTAAACTTAAAGTTTAGCTCTGTTCGGGATTACTGAACAAAGGTGGATGATGAAAGATAACGGGGACAATATGGATGTAAGTTAACTTTAACTGCGTCACTTCAGAGGAAACTATGGAGCTACTACAGAGAATGGAATCCATTAGAATGGTGGAAATAGAACAATACAGCCAACGTGAGTACATAGGCTATAGACCTTTCCTAAAACTGTCCAATTTAGTATACCCATGTGCTACTGTTTGTCTGTGTACCACGTAGGAGCGTTGTCGCAACATGATGTAATTAATTATTTGGGAGCAGCTGGTGTGTACCAATAGTATACATATTTTAAATGGCTTTCATATACTATTCCGGATCTGACTAATATGACAAGCTTATTGTGAACACAATAGGCTACAAATTAATATAAAAATGTATTTGGATAAAAAAAAAAAAAAGAAGGAAAACAAGCCCAATGTGGCTTATAATAATCAGACCAGGCAACAGTGCAGACAGGTAGATAGGCTAGAGCATATATTGGATCGGGGATGACGGCTAGCGCAGTCTTCTCTTAAAGGCAATGGCTTCTGGCACGGTGATTGGTTTTATCATTGTAACGCCCAAACCACACCTATGCATAATGTAACGGGTAGCTCAGGTGTTTGGCGGGTGAGGGGGGTGCCATAGAATACCGAATTTTGCGGGGAAACGCCTCTTGCCTAGACCGAAATCCGAAATTAGTGGTTTGTTCAAATTTCACCTGGAATAGGGCCCAGAGAGTCAGAGAAAAGTTTGAGCAAGATAGTCAGGTTTGTTTGGTAGGTACTTTTGGTTTTTTTGTATAGTTTTTTTTTCTTTTGTATCATTCCCCCAGCAGCTTTGCTGTTTGGGGGAAAGTGTATTTTCTCATCCGACGGACAACATGGCACTGAACACTGGCAGATGGAACAGGAATGATGAAAAAGAAAGCCGGACATATGAGAAAGAACTGACGATAGAAGTGGACATACAGGGAGAAGATAGAGTGACAATGATGGAGCTGTTAAAGAAGGTGAAGGAGGAATGCAGGTTAGTGATAGCATGCAGATTTAAAACACCCAAGAAATATGAACTAACGATGCAAGATGCTGGAGGGCGAGATAAGATGATGGACGGATTAAAGATAAAGAATAACATTATAGTATCAAAGGAGCTGAGTAAAAATGAACTCATGGTGTCGTTCATGTCACTGCCGGCGTATATAACGGATGATGAAATCCTTGATAAACTGGCAGTCTGGGGAGTGTCAGCTGTTTCCCCCATCAAGAGGAGAGTGTGGCCGGGAACAGACATTGTGGAGGGCACCCGCTTTGTCAAAGTGCGGTTCCCAAAGGAAGTACAATCACTGCCATACTCCACACGTTTCGAAACACTGCAGGGGATCGAGTATTTCAGGGTCATCCATGACAAACAAGTAAAAGTTTGTAGGCTCTGCATCCAGCCTGGCCACATTATAAGGGACTGCCCAGAATTCACTTGCTTCAAGTGCCATCAGCAGGGACACTATGCCCGGGAATGCGAGAACGCCAGGGAGGAGAGTGAGGAGTTTTTCTCTGACCCTGAGAAGGAGGAGGAGGAGGAAGAGGAGGACGGTGACACAACACCAGCAGAGGCGGGGGAGGCACCAACACCAGCAGCAGCACAGGAGGCACCACCAGCAGAGGCGGGGGAGGCACCAACACCAGCAGCAGCAGAGGAGGCACCACCAGCAGCGGCAGAGGATGCACCACCAGCTGAGACAGAGGAGGTGGAGGAGACACCATCAGCTGAGAGGGCGGTGGTGGAGGTTGGAGCCGGTCACCAGCATGTTGTGGCTAGGAGAGATGGAGAGGAGCCGCAGGTGCGCCACGACACTGCTGTGGCCCATCAGGTGTCTGGAGATGCCATCGGGGACAGCATGGATGGTGTCGCGGAGGAGATCGACTCGTCTCTGGAGGGAAAGATTGGGAGGGTGGCGGGCGTGGGTCCCTTTGCAGGTCCTGCCCCTCCACCCAGTGACCATGTGAGTACCTCCAGGGGCGAGCCCCCTGTCGACGGGGAGCCCCCCAGGAGCGGCAGAGGTCGTGCTGATAAGGTCAGGAGCGGAGTCAGGACCAGAGGGGGTTCCTCCCCTGGTCCTGCATCTGGTGCTGCCGGAGAGAGGAGGAGGAGAGAACCAGCTCAAGAAGGACAACAGGTGCCACCGAGCACCCTTGAGCTGGATGCCATCTTCTCTGGCGATGACATGGACTCAAGTCCAGAGGCTATGAGCCTAAAGAGAAAGGCTGAGAGAAGAGCGGAAAAAAAAAATGCCAAAAAATAGGTAATGGGGAATTTTTGTTTACATTTATTTTCTTATAATACTTATGATTTCTTTAACATCATTTAACGCAAATGGACTAAGGACAGAATACAAAATGCAACGGGTACTTAATCTGTGTAACACAGACATCATATGTCTACAGGAGACAAGATGGGATAACACAACAATAGACATTGTCAAAAAACTATGGGGAGGGCTCCTTTTCTACAGTAATGGGACTGAACATGCAAGAGGGGTGGCAATATTAATTCGGAAACATGCAGCTACAAATATCAAACAGTGTCATACAGATGGAGAGGGGAGGGTGATAGGGATTGAGTTCTCTTTACAAAAGGTTTTGTTTAAGTTATTTTGTGTTTATGCACCTAATGTTGAAAAAGACAGGGTTTTATTTTTTGAAAGTCTCAAGCCTTGCTGTTCTGAAAATAGTTTTTTTTATGGGGGATATGAATGTGTGGATGGATAGGCTCGATGCATCAAGGAACACTGTGTTCAGGCCAGATGCATCTAGGAAAAAGTTATTGGATATGAATGAGAAATATAATTTGATAGATAAATGGAGGTGGGAGAACCCCGATAAGAGGGAATTCTCCCGTCGGCAGATAGTATTGGGGGAGCTTAAGCAAAGTAGAATAGATCTGTGTTTAGTTGCAGATAACATAATACAATATTTTGGTAAATTAACATATCATTTTAATACTATAAGTGATCATGCAAATCTCACAGGATCAATACGAGTAGGGGAAAGAAACAGAGGAGGGGGAGTATGGTGTTTAAATAATAGTCTACTTAGAGATGATAATTATAAATATAGGATTAGAGAATATTTAAGGGCTATGATAGACAGCCCCAGTATGACAGAAGATGTAGGTCAGTGGTGGGAGGAGGTGAAAGAAGGGATTAAGAAAATAAGTATAAAATATGCCAAGTATAGAAATGTAAATAAAATGAGGAAGGAAAGAGAAATAAAACAACTGATAGATTGTGAGTTAGAGAGAGCGGACAATGATTCTGATTGGAAGATAGATAGGCTATTAAAGCTAAGGAATATGATGTACAAGTATGAGACTGAAGAATGTAATGGTGCCATTATCAGAAGTAAAGCCAAGTATCTAGTAGAGGGGGAAAGGAACACAGCCTATTTCTTAGGAATGGAAAAACAAAAGCAAGGAAAAAGCTATATAGAGGAACTTGAAAATGACAATGGTGACCGGGTGACTGATTGTATTGGTATTTGCAATGTGGTTGAAGGTTTTTATACGGATCTCTACACAAGAGAGGAAAATGATGAAGAGTGCATGGAGAGAGTGCTAAATACTGTGTCCACAAAACTTTCTAGCCAAAATGTAGAATTTTGTGATAAGGACATAATGGGTGAGGACATTATAAAAGCAATAATGAGTGGAAAGGCCAACAAGAGCCCAGGCTCTGATGGCCTGACCTATGAATTTTACAAGGAATTCATAGATTTCTTAGCACCTATTTTAGAAACAGTTTTTCGGCATATTGAAAGGACACAACAATTGCCTCACTCAATGTCACTCAGCATCATCACAATAATTTACAAGAATAAAGGAAGCCAACTTAAATTGGAAAACTATAGACCGATCAGCTTACTAAATACAGACTACAACATTTTGGCAAAGGTATTGAGCAATAGAATGAAGGGAGTAGCAGACACAATCATAGCACCAACGCAGGCATATGGGATACCAGGTAGGGACATTAGTGACACAATAATGACAGTTAGGGATTTAATACATCATATGAACACAAATGATAAAGGAGGAATTGTTTTGGGGATAGATTTAAATAAAGCTTTTGACAGGGTAAGTCATAATTTTCTCTTCAGCACTTTAGGGAGGTTTGGATTTGGAAATAGAATAATAACTTGGATCAAACTGTTGTATAGAAATGCAATAAGTCAGGTAAAATGCAATGGTTTTTTAACAAACACGTTTCCACTACAACGCTCAGTCAGACAAGGGTGTCCAATGTCATCGCTCCTCTACAGTTTTTCTGTTGAATCTTTGGCAACATTAATCAACAGCAATAGAAATGTCAGGGGGATTGATTTACCTGGAGGAGGGAAGAGCACCATATTACAGTACGCGGATGAAACAACATTGACAGTACAGGACACAGAGAGCATTCAAGCAGTTATAGATGACTTTGGAGTTTATGGTAAAGCAGCTGGAGCAAAAATCAACATCGAAAAGTCAGAAATAATGTACATAGGCAAAGGGGTTAATAGACAGTGTGAGGTCAAGTTTAGAGTAGCAGAAGACCAGATAAAGGTGTTAGGGGTTCATTTAGGTAAAGATGAGAAAGCAGCCAGGGATATCACTTGGACAGGAGTAATGAATAAAATAAAGAGAACAATTAATTTTTGGAGACTAAGGAATTTGAAAATTAAAGGTAAAGTTACTGTGATAAATGCCCTATTGATATCAAAACTAATACATTATATGGCAGCCGTAGACATGCCGGAATGGGTGTTGAGGGAACTTAATTCTGTCATATCCCATTTTTTGTGGAATGGCAAGGGAGTGAGGATCTCTCACCAAACCTTGATGGCTGAGTACAAGAAAGGAGGGTTAAAACTGGTTAATATAGAAATAAAGAAAAAAGCTATTAGAATAAAAACAGTTACTAAATACCTATATAACAAAATAGATTATGGATGGAAACATTTCTTTAGAGAATATGTACAGAAATCTGGGAAATGTGAAGATTATGGTCTCTTGATGGCTTTAAAGCAGCCCATGCATGAAGGCATCCCTCTTTTTTACAGAGAGGTGCTGAGTGCATGGGCTGGACTGTTGCCACATATAGACTATGATTGCAAGGATATAAATATGATTATTAATAACCCAATCTTTTTAAATAGTAAAATTACGAGTAATGATACTACATTATATAATGCAGTCTTTATCAGAGCAGGGATAAGACAGATTAAAGACATCATGTATGAGGTGATACCTGGGTTTTTGCCAGAACACTCAATACTGGACATGGTTAGAGGGATAGATAGTGAGGTAAGAGGAGGCACAATTATTAATACATATAGTAAAATTAAAAGTAGCATAAGTAGAGAATGGACGGACAGAATAAATAGTAACGAAGAAAAAAGGAGAAAGGGAGATTTGCCTGAATTGTATATTGAAAGAGGGAATTACAAGGTTAGTTTAGGTAAGCTAAAGGTAAGAACTGCATATGGAATAATGATAGAGAAGGTCTTGAAAAGACCAGCTTCAGATATGGTGTGGAAAAGTAAATATATTGACATAGATGTGGATGATATATGGAGGAGTATGGTGAAATGCAACAGTTTGGAATGTGATGACAATGACTTCAAAATAAAGCATAATAGGATCTACACAAAAATAATATTGCATCAAATAAATAGGAATTTAACTAGATTGTGTGATATATGTAAACAAGGGGATGAGGATCTATTTCATTTGTTTTTGAATTGCACCTGTTTGACCGACTTTTTTAAAAGGTTGAAATGCACTCTATATAAACATTGGGGGAATGCATATATTGACAGCCTTAATTGGGAACACCTTTTTTTGTTCGGCACAGGAATCAGAGACAGAAAAGTTAACACCAATTTATTAAATTTTGTGCTAAGTCATGCCAGATTAGCAGTCAGGCTGAGAAGAAATTATGCCCATTTTGAAGGGAAGGTGGTAAATGCTTGGTGTATTTTTGAATCCATTTTAAAAAGGGATTTGTATCTAATTTTGAAGTACAACAGAGACAATTTTGTTGATTTATTTGTTGAGGGGAATAATTTTGTTGAAGTTAAAGAGGGAGAAACTCTGGCTATTCATTTTTGATTTTGAATTTGGAATATTCATGCTTTATTTTGTGTACTTAATATTGTATTATTGTTTGTTTTGATATATGGATGAAATATTATGATGGTCAAATCCAAAAGAAATGAAAACAAAAGAAATGTGCAAATTGTGCAATAATGTGATGTGATGTGAACTGAATGTAAATTATTTTGAATATTTTTACAATAAAAGAAAAAAAAAACAAACACGTCCGATCTCGGAAGCTAAGCAGGGTCGGGCCTGGTTAGTACTTGGATGGGAGACCGCCTGGGAATACCAGGTGCTGTAAGCTTTTTCTCATTTGGCAGACTGAATGAGCAAACGTCATGTTTATGAATGCAGCACTAACTAACAAAATGTCAGTGCTGAAAAATGTCACTTCTAACCTTTAGCAGCCCGGCCTAAGTAGAGTGAAGGAATAAACACACTCCACAGCAGGGCCACTGTCATCTATATAAGGCCTACCGGCCGCTGCTGCTGTTGCTTACGGCCATACCACCCTGAACGCGCCCGATCTCGGAAGCTAAACAGGGTCGGGCCTGGTTAGTACTTGGATGGGAGACCGCCTGGGAATACCAGGTGCTGTAAGCTTTTTCTCATTTGGCAGACTGAATGAGCAATCGTCATGTTTATGAATGCAGCACTAACTAACAAAATGCCACTGCTGAAAAATGTCACTTCTAACCTTTTGCAGCCCGGCCTAAGTAGAGTGAAGGGATAAACACACTCCACAGCAGGGCCACTGTCATCTATATAAGGCCTACCGGCCGCTGCTGCTGTTGCTTACGGCCATACCACCCTGAACGCGCCCGATCTCGTCCGATCTCGGAATGCTAAGCAGGGTCGGGCCTGGTTAGTACTTGGATGGGAGACCGCCTGGGAATACCAGGTGCTGTAAGCTTTTTCTCATTTGGCAGACTGAATGAGCAATCGTCATGTTTATGAATGCAGCACTAACTAACAAAATGTCACTGCTGAAAAATGTCACTTCTAACCTTTTGCAGCCCGGCCTAAGTAGAGTGAAGGGATAAACACACTCCACAGCAGGGCCACTGTCATCTATATAAGGCCTACCGGCCGCTGCTATTGTTGCTTACGGCCATACCACCCTGAACACGCCCGATCTCGTCCGATCTCGGAAGCTAAACAGGGTCGGGCCTGGTTAGTAGCTACTTGGATGGTAGACCGCCTGGGAATACCAGGTGCTGTAAGCTTTTTTTCATTTGGCAGACTGAATGAGCAATCGTCATGTTTATGAATGCAGCACTAACTAACAAAATGTCACTGCTGAAAAATGTCACTTCTAACCTTTAGCAGCCCGGCCTAAGTAGAGTGAAGGAATAAACACACTCCACAGCAGGGCCACTGTCATCTATATAAGGCCTACCGGCCGCTGCTGCTGTTGCTTACGGCCATACCACCCTGAACGCGCCCGATCTCGTCCGATCTCGGAAGCTAAGCAGGGTCCGGCCTGGTTAGTACTTGGATGGGAGACCGCCTGGGAATACCAGGTGCTGTAAGCTTTTTCTCATTTGGCAGACTGACTGGGCAATCGTCATGTTTATGAATGCAGCACTAACTAACAAAATGTCACCGCAGAAAAATGTCACTTCTAACCTTTTGCAGCCCGGCCTAAGTAGAGTGAAGGGATAAACACACTCCACAGCAGGGCCACTGTCATCTATATAAGGCCTACCGGCCGCTGCTGCTGTTGCTTATGGCCATACCACCCTGAACACGCCCGATCTCGGAAGCTAAACAGGGTCGGACCTGGTTAGTACTTGGATGGGAGACCGCCTGGGAATACCAGGTGCTGTAAGCTTTTTCTCATTTGGCAGACTGAATGAGCAATCGTCATGTTTATGAATGCAGCACTAACTAACAAAATGTCACTGCTGAAAAATGTCACTTCTAACCTTTTGCAGCCCGGCCTAAGTAGAGTGAAGGGATAAACACACTCCACAGCAGGGCCACTGTCATCTATATAATGCCTACCGGCCGCTGCTGCTGTTGCTTACGGCCATACCACCCTGAACACGCCCGATCTCGTCCGATCTCGGAAGCTAAACAGGGTCGGACCTGGTTACTACTTGGATGGGAGACCGCCTGGGAATACCAGGTGCTGTAAGCTTTTTCTCATTTGGCAGACTGAATGAGCAATCGTCATGTTTATGAATGCAGCACTAACTAACAAAATGTCACTGCTGAAAAATGTCACTTCTAACCTTTTGCAGCCAGGCCTAAGTAGAGTGAAGGGATAAACACACTCCACAGCAGGGCCACTGTCATCTATATAAGGCCTACCGGCCGCTGCTGCTGTTGCTTACGGCCATACCACCCTGAACGCGCCCGATCTCGTCCGATCTCGGAAGCTAAGCAGGGTCGGGCCTGGTTAGTACTTGGATGGGAGACCGCCTGGGAATACCAGGTGCTGTAAGCTTTTTCTCATTTGGCAGACTGAATGAGCAATCGTCATGTTTATGAATGCAGCACTAACTAACAAAATGTCACTGCTGAAAAATGTCACTTCTAACCTTTTGCAGCCCGGCCTAAGTAGAGTGAAGGGATAAACACACTCCACAGCAGGGCCACTGTCATCTATATAAGGCCTACCGGCCGCTGCTGCTGTTGCTTACGGCCATACCACATTGAGACACGCCCTTGATTGAGAATAGTTTGCAGCCTTGAGACAGAGAGACAGAAAAAAGTTTGAGCAAGATAGTCAGGTTTGTTTGGTAGGTACATTTGGTTATTTTTGTATAGTTTTTTTTGTTGTATCATTCCCCCAGCAGCTTTGCTGTTTGGGGGAAAGTTATTTCTCATCGGACGGACAACATGGCACTGAACAATGGCAGACGGAACACGAATGATGAAAGAGAATGCCGGATATATGAGAAAGAACTGACAATCGAGGTGGATATACAGGGAGAAGATAGAGTGACAATGATGGAGTTATTGAAGAAGGTAAAGGAGGAATGTGGGATAGTGATAGCATGTAGATTTAGGACACCCAATAAGTATGAACTAACAATGCAAGATGCTGGAGGGCGAGACAAGATGATGGATGGATTAAGGATAAAAAATAACATTATAATATCAAAGGAGCTGAGTAAAAATGAGCTCATGGTGTCATTTATGTCACTGCCGGCGTATATAACGGATGATGAAATCCTTGATAAACTGGCAGTCTGGGGAGTGTCAGCTGTTTCCACCATCAAGAGGAGAGTGTGGCCGGGAACAGACATTGTGGAGGGCACCCGCTTTGTCAAAGTGCGGTTCCCAAAGGAAGTACAATCACTGCCATACTCCACACGATTTGAGACACTGCAGGGGATCGAGTATTTCAGGGTTATACACGACAAGCAAGTAAAAGTTTGTAGGCTCTGCATCCAGCCTGGCCACATTATAAGGGACTGCCCAGAATTCACTTGCTTCAAGTGCCATCAGCAGGGACACTATGCCCGCGAATGCGAGAACGCCAGGGAGGAGAGTGAGGAGTTCTTCTCTGACCCTGAGAAGGAGGAGGAGGAGGAGGAGGAGGACGGCGACACAACACCAGCAGAGGCGGGGGAGGCACCAACACCAGCAGCAGCAGAGGAGGCACCACCAGCAGCGGCAGAGGATGCACCACCAGCTGAGACAGAGGAGGTGGAGGAGACACCATCAGCTGAGAGGGCGGTGGTGGAGGTTGGAGCCGGTCACCAGCAGGTTGTGGCTAGGAGAGATGGAGAGGAGCCGCAGGTGCGCTACGACACCGCTGTGGCCCATCAGGTGTCTGGAGATGCTGCCATCGGGGACAGCATGGATGGTGTCGCGGAGGAGATCGACTCGTCTCTGGAGGGAAAGATTGGGAGGGTGGCGGGCGTGGGTCCCTTTGCAGGTCCTGCCCCTCCACCCAGTGACCATGTGAGTACCTCCAGGGGCGAGCCCCCTGTTCGACGGGGAGCCCCCCAGGAGCGGCAGAGGTCGTGCTGATAAGGTCAGGAGCGGAGTCAGGACCAGAGGGGGTTCCTCCCCTGGTCCTGCACCTGGTGCTGCCGGAGAGAGGAGGAGGAGAGAACCAGCTCAAGAAGGACAACAGGTGCCACCGAGCACCCTTGAGCTGGAGGCCATCTTCTCTGGCGATGACATGGACTCGAGTCCAGAGGCTATGAGCCTAAAGAGAAAGGCTGACAGAAGAGCGGGAAAAAAAAATGCCAAAAAATAGGTAATGGGGATTTTTTGTTTACATTTATTTTCTTATAATACTTATGATTTCTTTAACATCATTTAACGTAAATGGACTAAGGACAGAATACAAAATGCAACGGGTACTTAATCTGTGTAACACAGACATCATATGTCTACAGGAGACAAGATGGGATAACACAACAATAGACATTGTCAAAAAACTATGGGGAGGGCTCCTTTTCTACAGTAATGGGACTGAACATGCAAGAGGGGTGGCAATATTAATTCGGAAACATGCAGCTACAAACATCAAACAGTGTCATACAGATGGAGAGGGGAGGGTGATAGGGATTGAGTTCTCTTTACAAAAGGTTTTGTTTAAGTTATTTTGTGTTTATGCACCTAATGTTGAAAAAGACAGGGTTTTATTTTTTGAAAGTCTCAAGCCTTGCTGTTCTGAAAATAGTTTTTTTATGGGGGATATGAATGTGTGGATGGATAGGCTTGATGCATCAAGGAACACTGTGTTCAGGCCAGATGCATCTAGGGAAATGTTATTGGATATGAATGAGAAATATAATTTGATAGATAAATGGAGGTGGGAGAACCCCGATAAGAGGGAATTCTCCCGTCGGCAGATAGTATTGGGGGAGCTTAAGCAAAGTAGAATAGATCTGTGTTTAGTTGCAGATAACATAATACAATACTTTGGTAAATTAACATATCATTTTAATACTATAAGTGACCATGCAAATCTTACAGGATCAATACGAGTAGGGGAAAGAAACAGAGGAGGGGGAGTATGGTGTTTAAATAATAGTCTACTTAGAGATGATAATTATAAATATAGGATTAGAGAATATTTAAGAGCTATGATAGACAGTCCCAGTATGACAGAAGATGTAGGTCAGTGGTGGGAGGAGGTGAAAGAAGGTATTAAGAAAATAAGTATAAAATATGCCAAGTATAGGAATGTAAATAAAATGAGGAAGGAAAGAGAAATAAAACAACTGATAGATTGTGAGTTAGAGAGAGCGGACAATGATTCTGATTGGAAGATAGATAGGCTATTAAAGCTAAGGAATATGATGTACAAGTATGAGACGGAAGAATGTAATGGTGCCATTATCAGAAGTAAAGCCAAGTACTTAGTAGAGGGGGAAAGGAACACAGCCTATTTCTTAGGAATGGAAAAACAAAAGCAAGGAAAAAGCTATATAGAGGAACTTGAAAATGACAATGGTGACCGGGTGACTGATTTGATTGGTATTTGTAATGTGGTTGAAGGTTTTTATACGGATCTCTACACAAGAGAGGAAAATGATGAAGAGTGCATGGAGAGAGTGCTAAATACTGTGTCCACAAAACTTTCCAGCCAAAATGTAGAATTTTGTGATAAGGACATAAGGGGTGAGGACATTATAAAAGCAATAATGAGTGGAAAGGCCAACAAGAGCCCAGGCTCTGATGGCCTGACCTATGAATTCTACAAGGAATTTATAGATTTCTCAGCACCTATTTTAGAAACAGTTTTTCGGCATATTGAAAGGACACAACAATTGCCTCACTCAATGTCACTCAGCATCATCACAATAATTTACAAGAATAAAGGAAGCCAACTTAAATTGGAAAACTATAGACCGATCAGCTTACTAAATACAGACTACAACATTTTGGCAAAGGTATTGAGCAATAGAATGAAGGAAGTAGCAGACACAATCATAGCACCAACGCAGGCATATGGGATACCAGGTAGGGACATTAGTGACACAATAATGACAGTTAGGGATTTAATACATCATATGAACACAAATGATAAAGGAGGAATTGTTTTGGGGATAGATTTAAATAAAGCTTTTGACAGGGTAAGTCATAATTTTCTCTTCAGCACTTTAGGGAGGTTTGGATTTGGAAATAGAATAATAACTTGGATCAAACTGTTGTATAGAAATGCAATAAGTCAGGTAAAATGCAATGGTTTTTTGACAAACACGTTTCCACTACAACGCTCAGTCAGACAAGGGTGTCCAATGTCATCGCTCCTCTACAGTTTTTCGGTTGAATCTTTGGCAACATTAATCAACAGCAATAGGAATATCAGGGGGATTGATTTACCTGGTGGAGGGAAGAGCACCATATTACAGTACGCGGATGACACAACATTGACAGTACAGGACACAGAGAGCATACAAGCAGTTATAGATGACTTTGGAGTTTATGGTAAAGCAGCTGGAGCAAAAATCAACATTGAAAAGTCAGAAATAATGTACATAGGCAAAGGGGTTAATAAACAGTGTGAGGTCAAGTTTAGAGTAGCAGAAGACCAGATAAAGGTATTAGGGGTTCATTTAGGTAAAGATGAGAAAGCAGCCAGGGATATCACTTGGACAGGTGTAATGAATAAGATAAAGAGAACGATTAATTTTTGGAGACTAAGGAATTTGAAAATTAAAGGTAAAGTTACTGTGATAAATGCCCTATTGATATCAAAACCAATACATTATATGGCAGCCATAGACATGCCGGAATGGGTGTTGAGGGAACTTAATTCTGTCATATCCCATTTTTTGTGGAATGGCAAGGGAGTGAGGATCTCTCACCAAACCTTGATGGCTGAGTATAAGAAAGGAGGGTTAAAACTGGTCAATATAGAAATAAAGAAAAAAGCTATTCGAATAAAAACAGTTACTAAATACCTATATAACAAAATAGATTATGGATGGAAACATTTCTTCAGAGAATATGTACAGAAATCTGGGAAATGTGAAGATTATGGTCTCTTGATGGCTTTAAAGCAGCCCATGCATGAAGGCATCCCTCTTTTTTTACAGAGAGGTGCTGAGTGCATGGGCTGGACTGTTGCCACATATAGGCTATGATTGCAAGGATATAAATATGATTATTAATAACCCAATCTTTCTAAATAGTAAAATTATGAGTAATGATACTACATTATATAATGCAGTCTTTATCAGAGCAGGGATAAGACAGATTAAAGACATCATGTATGAGGTGATACCTGGATTTTTGCCAGAACACTCAATACTGGACATGGTTAGAGGGATAGATTGTGATGTAAGAGGAGGCACAATTATTAATACATATAGTAAAATTAAAAGTAGCATAAGTAGAGAATGGACGGACAGAATAAATAGTAACGAAGAAAAAAGGAGAAAGGGAGATTGGCCTGAACTGTACAATGAAAGAGGAAATTACAAGGTCAGTTTAGGTAAGCTAAAGGTAAGAACAGCATATGGAATAATGATAGAGAAGGTATTGAAAAGACCAGCTTCAGATATGGTGTGGAAAAGTAAATATATTGACATAGATGTGGATGATATTTGGAGAAGTATGGTGAAATGTAACAGTTTGGAATGTGATGACAATGACTTCAAAATAAAGCATAATAGGATATACACAAAGATAATACTGCATCAAATAAATAGGAATTTAAGTAGATTGTGTGATATATGTAAACAAGGGGATGAAGATCTATTTCATTTGTTTTTGAATTGCACCTGTTTGACCGACTTTTTTAAAAGGTTGAAATGCACTCTATATAAACACTGGGGGAATGCATATATTGACAGCTTTAATTGGGAACACCTTTTTTTGTTCGGCACAGGAATCAGAGACAGAAAAGTTAACACCAATTTATTAAGTTTTGTGCTAAGTCATGCCAGATTAGCAGTCAGGCTGAGAAGAAATTATGCCCATTTTGAAGGGAAGGTGGTAAATAATTGGTGTATTTTTTAATCCATTTTAAAAAGGGATTTGTATCTAATTTTGAAGTACAACAGAGACAATTTTGTTGATTTATTTGTTGAGGGGAATAATTTTGTTGAAGTTAAAGAGGGAGAAACTCTGGCTATTCATTTTTGATTTTGGAATATTCATGCTTTATTTTGTGTACTTAATATTGTATTATTGTTTGTTTTGATATATGGATGAAATATTATGATGGTCAAATCCAAAAGAAATGAAAACAAAAGAAATGTGCAAATTGTGCAATAATGTGATGTGAACTGAATGTAAATTATTTTGAATATTTTTATAATAAAAGACAAAAAAAAAACACGCCCGATCTCGTCCGATCTCGGAAGCTAAGCAGGGTCGGGCCTGGTTAGTACTTGGATGGGAGACCGCCTGGGAATACCAGGTGCTGTAAGCTTTTTTTCATTTGGCAGACTGAATGAGCAATCGTCATGTTTATGAATTCAGCAGCACTAACTAACAAAATGTCACTGCTGAAAAATGTCACTTCTAACCTTTAGCAGCCCAGCCTAAGTAGAGTAAAGGAATAAACACACTCCACAGCAGGGCCACTGTCATCTATATAAGGCCTACCGACCGCTGCTGCTGTTGCTTACGGCCATACCACCCTGAACACGCCCGATCTCGTCCGATCTCGGAAGCTAAGCAGGGTCGGGCCTGGTTAGTACTTGCATGGGAGACCGCCTGGGAATACCAGGTGATGTCAGCTTTTTCTCATTTGGCAGACTGAATGAGCAATCGTCATGTTTATGAATGCAGCACTAACTGACAAAATGTCACTGCTGAAAAATGTCACTTCTAACCTTTAGCAGCCCAGCCTAAGTAGAGTGAAAAACAGACTCCACAGCAGGGCCACTGTCATCTATATAAGGCCTACCGGCCGCTGCTGCTGTTGCTTACGGCCATAACACCCTGAACACACCCGATCTCGTCAGATCTCGGAAGCTAAGCAGGGTCGGGCCTGGTTAGTACTTGGATGGGAGACCGCCTGGGAATACCAGGTGCTGTAAGCTTTTTCTCATTTGGCAGACTGAATGAGCAATCGTCATGTTTATGAATGCAGCACTAACTAACAAAATGTCACTGCTGAAAAATGTCACTTCTAACCTTTAGCAGCCCGGCCTAAGTAGAGTGAAGGAATAAACACACTCCACAGCAGGGCCAATGTCATCTATATAAGGCCTACCGGCCGCTGCTGCTGTTACTTACGGCCATACCACCCTGAACACGCCCGATCTCGTCCGATCTCGGAAGCTAAGCAGCGTCGGGCCTGGTTAGTACTTGGATGGGAGACCGCCTGGGAATACCAGGTGCTGTAAGCTTTTTAATACTGCATCAAATAAATAGGAATTTAAGTAGATTGTGTGATATATGTAAACAAGGGGATGAAGATCTATTTCATTTGTTTTTGAATTGCACCTGTTTGACCGACTTTTTTAAAAGGTTGAAATGCACTCTATATAAACATTGGGGGAATGCATATATTGACAGCTTTAATTGGGAACACCTTTTTTTGTTCGGCACAGGAATCAGAGACAGAAAAGTTAACACCAATTTATTAAGTTTTGTGCTAAGTCATGCCAGATTAGCAGTCAGGCTGAGAAGAAATTATGCCCATTTTGAAGGGAAGGTGGTAAATAATTGGTGTATTTTTTAATCCATTTTAAAAAGGGATTTGTATCTAATTTTGAAGTACAACAGAGACAATTTTGTTGATTTATTTGTTGAGGGGAATCATTTTGTTGAAGTTAAAGAGGGAGAAACTCTGGCTATTCATTTTTGATTTTGAATTTGGAATATTCATGCTTTATTTTGTGTACTTAATATTGTATTATTGTTTGTTTTGATATATGGATGAAATATTATGATGGTCAAATCCAAAAGAAATGAAAACAAAAGAAACGTGCAAATTGTGCAATAATGTGATGTGAACTGAATGTAAATTATTTTGAATATTTTTATAATAAAAGACAAAAAAAAAACACGTCCGATCTCGGAAGCTAAGCAGGGTCGGGCCTGGTTAGTACTTGGATGGGAGACCGCCTGGGAATACCAGGTGCTGTAAGCTTTTTCTCATTTGCCAGAATGAATGAGCAATATCGTCATGTTTATGATTGCAGCACTAACTAACAAAATGCCACTGATGAAAAATGTCACTTCTAACCTTTTGCAGCCCGGCCTAAGTAGAGTGAAGGGATAAACACACTCCACAGCAGGGCCACTGTCAAATATATAAGGCCTACCGGCCGCTGCTGCTGTTGCTTACGGCCATACCACCCTGAACACGCCCGATCTCGTCCGATCTCGGAACCTAAGCAGGGTCGGGCCTGGTTAGTACTTGGATGGGAGACCTCCTGGGATTACCAGGTGCTGTAAGCTTTTTCTCATTTGGCAGACTGAATGAGCAATCGTCATGTTCATGAATGCAGCACTAACTAACAAAATGTCTCTGCTGAAAAATGTCACTTCTAACCTTTTGCAGCCCGGACTAAGTAGAGTGAAGGGATAAACACACTCCACAGCAGGGCCACTGTCATCTATATAAGGCCTACCGGCCGCTGCTGCTGTTGCTTACGGCCATACCACCCTGAACGCGCCCGATCTCGTCCGATCTCGGAAGCTAAGCAGGGTCGGGCCTGGTTAGTACTTGGATGGGAGACGGCCTGGGAATACCAGGTGCTGTAAGCTTTTTCTCATTTGGCAGACTGAATGAGCAATCGTCATGTTTATGAATGCAGCACTAACTAACAAAATGTCACCGCTGAAAATTTTCACTTCTAACCTTTTGCAGCCCGGCCTAAGTAGAGTGAAGGGATAAACACACTCCACAGCAGGGCCACTGTCATCTATATAATGCCTACCGGCCGCTGCTGCTGTTGCTTACGGCCATACCACCCTGAACACGCCCGATCTCGTCCGATCTCGGAAGCTAAGCAGTGTCGGGCCTGGTTAGTACTGGGAGACCGCCTGGGAATACCAGGTGCTGTAAGCTTTTTCTCATTTGGCAGACTGAATGAGCAATCGTCATGTTTATGAATGCAGCACTAACTAACAAAATGTCACTGCTGAAAAATGTCACTTCTAACCTTTAGCAGCCCGGCCTAAGTAGAGTGAATGAATAAACACACTCCACAGCAGGGCCACTGTCATCTATATAAGGCCTACCGGCCGCTGCTGCTGTTGCTTACGGCCATATCACCCTGAACGCGCCCGATCTAGTCCGATCTCGGAAGCTAAGCAGGGTCGGGCTTGGTTAGTACTTGGATGGGAAACCGCCTGGGAATACCAGCTGCTGTAAGCTTTTTCTCATTTGAAAGACTGAATGAGCAATCGTCATGTTTATGAATGCAGCACTAACTAACAAAATGTCACTGCTGAAAAATATCACTTCTAACCTTTTGCAGCCCGGCCTAAGTAGAGTGAAGGGATAAACACACTCCACAGCAGGGCCACTGTCATCTATATAAGGCCTACCGGCCGCTGCTGCTGTTGCTTACGGCCATACCACCCTGAACACGTCCGATCTCGGAAGCTAAACAGGGTCGGGCCTGGTTAGTACTTGGATGGGAGACCGCCTGGGAATACCAGGTGCTGTAAGCTTTTTCTCATTTGGCAGACTGAATGAGCAATCGTCATGTTTATGAATGCAGCACTAACTAACAAAATGTCAGTGCTGAAAAATGTCACTTCTAACCTTTAGCAGCCCAGCCTAAGTAGAGTGAAGGAATAAACACACTCCACAGCAGGGCCACTGTCATCTATATAAGGCCTACCGGCCGCTGCTGCTGTTGCTTACGGCCATACCACCCTGAACGCGCTCGATCTCGTCCGATCTCGGAAGCTAAGCAGGGTCGGGCCTGGTTAGTACTTGGATGGGAGACCGCCTGGGAATACCAGGTGCTGTAAGCTTTTTCTCATTTGGCAGACTGAATGAGCAATCGTCATGTTTATGAATGCAGCACTAACTAACAAAATGTCAGTGCTGAAAAATGTCACTTCTAACCTTTAGCAGCCCGGCCTAAGTAGAGTGAAGGGATAAACACACTCCACAGCAGGGCCACTGTCATCTATATAAGGCCTACCGGCCGCTGCTGCTGTTGCTTACGGCCATACCACCCTGAACACGTCCGATCTCGGAAGCTAAGCAGGGTCGGGCCTGGTTAGTACTTGGATGGGAGACCGCCTGGGAATACCAGGTGCTGTAAGCTTTTCCTCATTTGGCAGACTGAATGAGCAATTGTCATGTTTATGAATGCAGCACTAACTAACAAAATGTCAGTGCTGAAAAATGTCACTTCTAACCTTTAGCAGCCCGGCCTAAGTAGAGTGAAGGAATAAACACACTCCACAGCAGGGCCACTGTCATCTATATAATGCCTACCGGCCGCTGCTGCTGTTGCTTACGGCCATACCACCCTGAACACGCCCGATCTCGTCCGATCTCGGAAGCTAAGCAGGGTCGGGCCTGGTTAGTACTTGGATGGGAGACCGCCTGGGAATACCAGGTGCTGTAAGCTTTTTCTCATTTGGCAGACTGAATGAGCAATCGTCATGTTTATGAATGCAGCACTAACTAACAAAATGTCAGTGCTGAAAAATGTCACTTCTAACCTTTAGCAGCCCGGCCTAAGTAGAGTGAAGGGATAAACACACTCCACAGCAGGGCCACTGTCATCTATATAAGGCCTACCGGCCGCTGCTGCTGTTGCTTACGGCCATACCACCCTGAACGCGCTCGATCTCGTCCGATCTCGGAAGCTAAGCAGGGTCGGGCCTGGTTAGTACTTGGATGGGAGACCGCCTGGGAATACCAGGTGCTGTAAGCTTTTTCTCATTTGGCAGACTGAATGAGCAATCGTCATGTTTATGAATGCAGCACTAACTAACAAAATGTCAGTGCTGAAAAATGTCACTTCTAACCTTTAGCAGCCCGGCCTAAGTAGAGTGAAGGGATAAACACACTCCACAGCAGGGCCACTGTCATCTATATAAGGCCTACCGGCCGCTGCTGCTGTTGCTTACGGCCATACCACCCTGAACACGTCCGATCTCGGAAGCTAAGCAGGGTCGGGCCTGGTTAGTACTTGGATGGGAGACCGCCTGGGAATACCAGGTGCTGTAAGCTTTTTCTCATTTGGCAGACTGAATGAGCAATCGTCATGTTTATGAATGCAGCACTAACTAACACAATGTCACTGCTGACACACTCCACAGCAGGGCCACTGTCATCTATATAATGCCTACCGGCCGCTGCTGCTGTTGCTTACGGCCATACCACCCTGAACACGCCCGATCTCGTCCGATCTCGGAAGCTAAGCAGTGTCGGGCCTGGTTAGTACTGGGAGACCGCCTGGGAATACCAGGTGCTGTAAGCTTTTTCTCATTTGGCAGACTGAATGAGCAATCGTCATGTTTATGAATGCAGCACTAACTAACAAAATGTCACCGCTGAAAATTTTCACTTCTAACCTTTTGCAGCCCGGCCTAAGTAGAGTGAAGGGATAAACACACTCCACAGCAGGGCCACTGTCATCTATATAAGGCCTACCGGCCGCTGCTGCTGTTGCTTACGGCCATACCACCCTGAACACGTCCGATCTCGGAAGCTAAGCAGGGTCGGGCCTGGTTAGTACTTGGATGGGAGACCGCCTGGGAATACCAGGTGCTGTAAGCTTTTTCTCATTTGGCAGACTGAATGAGCAATCGTCATGTTTATGAATGCAGCACTAACTAACAAAATGTCACTGCTGAAAAATGTCACTTCTAACCTTTAGCAGCCCGGCCTAAGTAGAGTGAATGAATAAACACACTCCACAGCAGGGCCACTGTCATCTATATAAGGCCTACCGGCCGCTGCTGCTGTTGCTTACGGCCATATCACCCTGAACGCGCCCGATCTAGTCCGATCTCGGAAGCTAAGCAGGGTCGGGCTTGGTTAGTACTTGGATGGGAGACCGCCTGGGAATACCAGCTGCTGTAAGCTTTTTCTCATTTGGCAGACTGAATGAGCAATCGTCATGTTTATGAATGCAGCACTAACTAACAAAATGTCACTACTGAAAAATTTCACTTCTAACCTTTAGCAGCCCGGCCTAAGTAGAGTGAAGGAATAAACACACTCCACAGCAGGGCCACTGTCATCTATATAAGGCCTACCGGCCGCTGCTGCTGTTGCTTACGGCCATACCACCCTGAACACGCCCGATCTCGGAAGCTAAGTAGTGTCGGGCCTGGTTAGTACTTGGATGGGAGACCGCCTGGGAATACCAGGTGCTGTAAGCTTTTTCTCATTTGGCAGACTGAATGAGCAATCGTCATGTTTATGAATGCAGCACTAACTAACAAAATGTCACTGCTGAAAAATATCACTTCTAACCTTTTGCAGCCCGGCCTAAGTAGAGTGAAGGGATAAACACACTCCACGGCAGGGCCACTGTCATCTATATAAGGCCTACCGGCCGCTGCTGCTGTTGCTTACGGCCATACCACCCTGAACACGTCCGATCTCGGAAGCTAAACAGGGTCGGGCCTGGTTAGTACTTGGATGGGAGACCGCCTGGGAATACCAGGTGCTGTAAGCTTTTTCTCATTTGGCAGACTGAATGAGCAATCGTCATGTTTATGAATGCAGCACTAACTAACAAAATGTCACTGCTGAAAAATGTCACTTCTAACCTTTAGCAGCCCTGCCTAAGTAGAGTGAAGGAATAAACACACTTCACAGCAGGGCCACTGTCATCTATATAAGGCCTACCGGCCTCTACTGCTGTTGCTTATGGCCATACCACCCTGAACGCGCCCGATCTCGTCCGATCTCGGAAGCTAAGCAGGGTCGGGCCTGGTTAGTACTTGGATGGGAGACCGCCTGGGAATACCAGGTGCTGTAAGCTTTTTCTCATTTGGCAGACTGAATGAGCAATCGTCATGTTTATGAATGCAGCACTAACTAACAAAATGTCAGTGCTGAAAAATGTCACTTCTAACCTTTAGCAGCCCGGCCTAAGTAGAGTGAAGGAATAAACACACTCCACAGCAGGGCCACTGTCATCTATATAAGGCCTACCGGCGGCTGCTGCTGTTGCTTACGGCCATACCACCCTGAACACGTCCGATCTCGGAAGCTAAGCAGGGTCGGGCCTGGTTAGTACTTGGATGGGAGACCGCCTGGGAACACCAGGTGCTGTAAGCTTTTTCTCATTTGGCAGACTGAATGAGCAATCGTCATGTTTATGAATGCAGCACTAACTAACAAAATGTCTCTGCTGAAAAATGTCACTTCTAACCTTTTGCAGCCCGGCCTAAGTAGAGTGAAGGGATAAACACACTCCACAGCAGGGCCACTGTCATCTATATAAGGCCTACCGGCCGCTGCTGCTGTTGCTTACGGCCATACCACCCTGAACACGCCCGATATCGTCCGATCTCGGAAGCTAAGCAGGGTCGGGCCTGGTTAGTACTTGGATGGGAGACCGCCTGGGAATACCAGCTGCTGTAAGCTTTTTCTCATTTGGCAGACTGAATGAGCAATCGTCATGTTTATGAATGCAGCACTAACTAACAAAATGTCACCGCTGAAAATTTTCACTTCTAACCTTTTGCAGCCCGGCCTAAGTAGAGTGAAGGGATAAACACACTCCACAGCAGGGCCACTGTCATCTATATAAGGCCTACCGGCCGCTGCTGCTGTTGCTTACGGCCATACCACCCTGAACGCGCTCGATCTCGTCCGATCTCGGAAGCTAAGCAGGGTCGGGCCTGGTTAGTACTTGGATGGGAGACCGCCTGGGAATACCAGGTGCTGTAAGCTTTTTCTCATTTGGCAGACTGAATGAGCAATCGTCATGTTTATGAATGCAGCACTAACTAACAAAATGTCAGTGCTGAAAAATGTCACTTCTAACCTTTAGCAGCCCGGCCTAAGTAGAGTGAAGGAATAAACACACTCCACAGCAGGGCCACTGTCATCTATATAAGGCCTACCGGCCGCTGCTGCTGTTGCTTACGGCCATACCACCCTGAACACGTCCGATCTCGGAAGCTAAGCAGGGTCGGGCCTGGTTAGTACTTGGATGGGAGACCGCCTGGGAATACCAGGTGCTGTAAGCTTTTTCTCATTTGGCAGACTGAATGAGCAATCGTCATGTTTATGAATGCAGCACTAACTAACAAAATGTCACTGCTGAAAAATGTCACTTCTAACCTTTAGCAGCCCGGCCTAAGTAGAGTGAAGGAATAAACACACTCCACAGCAGGGCCACTGTCATCTATATAATGCCTACCGGCCGCTGCTGCTGTTGCTTACGGCCATACCACCCTGAACACGCCCGATCTCGTCCGATCTCGGAAGCTAAGCAGTGTCGGGCCTGGTTAGTACTTGGATGGGAGACCGCATGGGAATACCAGGTGCTGTAAGCTTTTTCTCATTTGGCAGACTGAATGAGCAATCGTCATGTTTATGAATGCAGCACTAACTAACAAAATGTCACTGCTGAAAAATGTCACTTCTAACCTTTTGCAGCCCGGCCTAAGTAGAGTGAAGGGATAAACACACTCCACAGCAGGGCCACTGTCATCTATGTAAGGCCTACCGGCCGCTGCTGCTGTTGCTTACGGCCATACCACCCTGAACACACCCGATATCGTCCGATCTCGGAAGCTAAACAGGGTCGGGCCTGGTTAGTACTTGGATGGGAGACCGCCTGGGAATACCAGGTGCTGTAAGCTTTTTCTCATTTGGCAGACTGAATGAGCAATCGTCATGTTTATGAATGCAGCACTAACTAACAAAATGTCACTGCTGAAAAATTTCACTTCTAACCTTTTGCAGCCCGGCCTAAGTAGAGTGAAGGGATAAACACACTCCACAGCAGGGCCACTGTCATCTATATAAGGCCTACCGGCCGCTGCTGCCGTTGCTTACGGCCATACCACCCTGAACGCGCCCGATCTCGCAGATCTCGGAAGCTAAGCAGGGTCGGGCCTTGGTTAGTACTTGGATGGGAGACCGCCTGGGAATACCAGCTGCTGTAAGCTTTTTCTCATTTGGCAGACTGAATGAGCAATCGTCATGTTTATGAATGCAGCACTAACTAACAAAATGTCACTGCTGAAAAATGTCACTTCTAACCTTTAGCAGCCCGGCCTAAGTAGAGTGAAGGAATAAACACACTCCACAGCAGGGCCACTGTCATCTATATAAGGCCTACCGGCCGCTGCTGCTGTTGCTTATGGCCATACCACCCTGAACACGCCCGATTTCGGAAGCTAAACAGGGTCGGGCCTGGTTAGTACTTTGATGGGAGACCGCCTGGGAATACCAGGTGCTGTAAGCTTTTTCTCATTTGGCAGACTGAATGAGCAATCGTCATGTTTATGAATGCAGCACTAACTAACAAAATGTCACCGCTGAAAATTTTCACTTCTAACCTTTTGCAGCCCGGCCTAAGTAGAGTGAAGGGATAAACACACTCCACAGCAGGGCCACTGTCATCTATATAAGGCCTACCGGCCGCTGCTGCTGTTGCTTACGGCCATACCACCCTGAACACGTCCGATCTCGGAAGCTAAGCAGGGTCGGGCCTGGTTAGTACTTGGATGGGAGACCGCCTGGGAATACCAGGTGCTGTAAGCTTTTTCTCATTTGGCAGACTGAATGAGCAATCGTCATGTTTATGAATGCAGCACTAACTAACACAATGTCACTGCTGACACACTCCACAGCAGGGCCACTGTCATCTATATAATGCCTACCGGCCGCTGCTGCTGTTGCTTACGGCCATACCACCCTGAACACGCCCGATCTCGTCCGATCTCGGAAGCTAAGCAGTGTCGGGCCTGGTTAGTACTGGGAGACCGCCTGGGAATACCAGGTGCTGTAAGCTTTTTCTCATTTGGCAGACTGAATGAGCAATCGTCATGTTTATGAATGCAGCACTAACTAACAAAATGTCACTGCTGAAAAATGTCACTTCTAACCTTTAGCAGCCCGGCCTAAGTAGAGTGAATGAATAAACACACTCCACAGCAGGGCCACTGTCATCTATATAAGGCCTACCGGCCGCTGCTGCTGTTGCTTACGGCCATATCACCCTGAACGCGCCCGATCTAGTCCGATCTCGGAAGCTAAGCAGGGTCGGGCTTGGTTAGTACTTGGATGGGAGACCGCCTGGGAATACCAGCTGCTGTAAGCTTTTTCTCATTTGGCAGACTGAATGAGCAATCGTCATGTT
>NW_027660610.1:262500-270000 GCF_963280865.1 Gymnoscopelus braueri | reverse complement strand
ATAAGGCCTACCGGCCGCTGCTGCTGTTGCTTACGACCATACCAACCTGAACACGCCCGATCTCGTCCGATCTCGGAAGCTAAGGAGTGTCGGGCCTGGTTAGTACTTGGATGCGAGACCGCCTGGGATTACCAGGTGCTGTAAGCTTTTTCTCATTTGGCAGACTGAATGAGCAATCGTCATGTTCATGAATGCAGCACTAACTAACAAAATGTCTCTGCTGAAAAATGTCACTTCTAACCTTTAGCAACCCGGCCTAAGTAGAGTGAAGGAATAAACACACTCCACAGCAGGGCCACTGTCATCTATATAAGGCCTACCGGCCGCTGCTGCTGTTGCTTACGGCCATACCACCCTGAACACGCCCGATCTCGTCCGATCTCGGAAGCTAAGCAGTGTCGGGCCTGGTTAGTACTTGGATGCGAGACCGCCTGGGATTACCAGGTGCTGTAAGCTTTTTCTCATTTGACAGACTGAATGAGCAATCGTCATGTTTATGAATGCAGCACTAACTAACAAAATGTCACTGCTGAAAAATGTCACTTCTAACCTTTAGCAGCCCGGCCTAAGTAGAGTGAAGAAATAAACACACTCCACAGCAGGGCCACTGTCAAATATATAAGGCCTACCGGCCGCTGCTGCTGTTGCTTACGGCCATACCACCCTGAACACGCCCGATCTCGTCCGATCTCGGAAGCTAAGCAGGGTCGGGCCTGGTTAGTACTTGGATGGGAGACCGCCTGGGAATACCAGGTGCTGTAAGCTTTTTCTCATTTGGCAGACTGAATGAGCAATCGTCATGTTTATGAATGCAGCACTAACTAACAAAATGTCACTGCTGAACATTTTCACTTCTAACCTTTTGCAGCCCGGCCTAAGTAGAGTGAAGGGATAAACACACTCCACAGCAGGGCCACTGTCATCTATATAAGGCCTACCGGCCGCTGCTGCTGTTGCTTACGGCCATACCACCCTGAGACACACCCAGATTGGTAATTGCGTGCAGCTTTGAGACAGAGAGTCAGAGGAAAATTTGAGCCAGAGAGCTAGGTTTTGTTTGGTAGGTATACTTGTGTTTTTTTTATATAGTTTTTGTTTAGTTTTTTTTTATAATTCCCCCAGCAGCTTTGCTGTTTGGGGGAAGGTTTTTTCTTTCATCGGACGGACAACATGGCACTGAACAATGACAGACGGAACAGGAATGAAAAAGAAAGCCGGATTTATGAGAAGAAGTTAACCATTGAGTTGGATATTGAAGGCGAAGAGAGAACTACAATGATGGATTTGTTAAGAGCAGTCAAAGTTAACTGTGGAACAGTCATTGGATGCAGATTTAAGACACCAAAAAAGTATGAGCTGACAATGCTGGATGAAGATGGGAAAAAGAAGCTACTCGATGGGTTGAGAATTGGAAACAACATCGTAACTGTAAAAGAACTAAGTAGTGATGAGCTGGTGGTGTCATTTATGGCGCTGCCAGTCTATATCACAGATGGGGAGATCTTGGACAAGTTGGCATACTGGGGTGTGTCTGCTGTGTCCCCCATAAGGAGAAGAGTGTGGCCTGGAACGGACATTGTGGAGGGCACCCGCTATGTTAAAGTAAAGTTTACTGAGGAGGTGAAATCTCTGCCATATTCCACAAAGTTTGAAACGCTGGAGGGAACGGAGCACTTCAGAGTTATTCATGATAAGCAAGTCAAAGTCTGCAGACTCTGTATTCAGCCTGGACACATTATAAGAGACTGTCCAGAATTTGTCTGCTTTAAATGTGGAGAGCAAGGTCATTACGCCCGGGAATGTGAGAACGCCAGGGAGGAGAGCGAGGAGTTTTTCTCTGACCCTGAGAAGGAGGAGGAGGAGGAGGAGGAGGAAGGCGAGACAACACCAGCAGAGGCGGGGGAGGCACCACCAGCAGCGGCAGAGGAGGCACCATCAGCTGAGACAGAGGTGGTGGAGGAGACACCATCAGCTGAGAGGGCGGAGGCGGAGGTTGGAAGCGGTCATCAGCATGCGGCTAGGAGAGATGGAGAGGAGCGCCACGACACCGCTGTGGCCCATCAGGTGTCTGGAGATGCTGGCATCGGGGACAGCATGGATGGTGTCGTGGAGGAGATCGACTCGTCTCTGGAGGGAAAGATTGGGAGGGTGGCGGGTGTGGGTCCCTTTGCAGGTCCTGCCCCTCCACCCAGTGACCATGTGAGTACCTCTGGGGGCGAGCCCCCTGGCAAGGGGGAACCCCCCAGGGGCGGCAGAGGTCGTGCTGAGAAAGCCAGGGGCGGAGTCAGGACCAGAGGGGGTTCCTCCCCTGGTCCTGCACCTGGTACTGCCGGAGAGAGGAGGAGGAGAGAACCAGCTCATGAGGGGCAACAGGTGCCACCGCCGAGCACCCTTGAGCTGGATGCTATCTTCTCAGGCGATGACATGGACTCAAGTCCAGAGGCGATAAGTGGCCTAAAGAGAAAGGCTGGGGAAGAGAGAAGAGCGAATGAAAGAAATGCCAAAAAATAGGTAATGGGGATTTTTTGTTTACTTTTATTTTCTTATAATACTTATGATTTCTATAACATCATTTAACGTCAATGGCATGAGGAATTTGCTGAAACTAGAGCAATTCTTATTTTCTTGTAGTTCGGACATAATATGCCTGCAAGAAACATGCTGGACTGATGCCATAATGGACAATGTTAAGACTAAATGGAGAGAGCTCATTTATGTGAACAACGGCAGTGAGAAGTCTTGCGGAGTAGCAATTTTAATCAGAAAAGGTGTTGTGGAAAATGTAAAGCAAGTCATGTCCGATGACAAAGGGAGGGTTCTGGTGGTAGAATTTGAATACGAGGACTTTTTGTTTAAATTAATTAATGTGTATGCTCCGAATATAGAGCCGGATCGAAAAGATCTTTTTGAAAGACTAAAACCCTTAAGTACAGGGAACTGTGTTTTGGTTGGAGACTTTAATTTAAAGTGTTGTAGGATGGATGCTGTGAGTAATGCTAAATTCAAATTTGACTCATCTAGAACGTTTTTTCTAAAGATGATGATTGAATATGACCTCGTAGACAAATGGAGAGAAGACAATCCCAACAAAAGGGCATTTTCTAGAAGGCAAGTAGTGATGGGAGAGCTCAAACAGAGCAGAATTGACCTATGTATTGTCAAAAGGGAGATATCCAAGTACATAAAACAAACAGAGTACAAGTTCACCAGTTGGAGTGACCATGCTATGCTGTCTTTTAGAATTAGTGTGAAAGATGACCAGGAGAGAGGGGGAGGTATATGGTGCCTAAACTCAAGTTTACTGATGGAAGAAAAGTATAGGAGTGTAATTCAAAAATGTATTCAGTATGAGGCTGATAATCCTTTAATGTATAGTAATGCTAGCGAATGGTGGGAGACCTTGAAAAAGAAAATAAAGACCCAAAGTATGAGATATGCAAAACAAAGTAATTTCAGGAAGAAACAGGAGGAAAGGGAGCTGAGGGAAAAGCTATCAAGGGAAACTGAAAATGCTGGAAATAACGTGAGTTACAATATTGAAAATTATTTAAAAATTAAAGCTGAGTTAGACAAATGTGAGAAAAATAAATGTATGGGAGCAATTGTGAGGAGTAGGGCACAATATGCTGTAGACGGTGAAAAGTGTACCTCCTTCTTTTTAGGGCTTGAAAAAACCAAGCAGAGGAGGAATTATATTCATGAATTGGAAAATAAAAATGGGGAAAAGGTCAGTGACTTTGTAAGTATTATAGAAACAGTAGAATCCTTTTATAGGGACTTATTTAAGAAAAGCGACGTCGACAATGACTGCGTCGAAAATGTACTGGACAAGGTGACTGTCAAAATAAACGAATCTGAGAAACAGTTATGCGATGATGATATACTGATTGAAGAGGTTAAAAAGGCCATAAATAGTATTCAGCCTAACAAGAGCCCAGGTTCAGATGGGTTAACAGGGGAGTTCTATAAAACCTTTTCAGATGTGCTGGCACCTATGCTTTTAAGGGTTTTCAGGCATATGGAGGAAAAACAGCTGGTGTCAACATCAATGTCAACTGGTGTACTCACAATTTTATATAAAAATAGAGGTAGTAAGCTGAAATTGGAGAACTACAGGCCAATCAGTCTTTTAAATAATGACTATAAGATCATTGCAAAGATTTTGGCAAACAGACTTAAAAATGTAATGGGTAGTATTATATCTTCTACCCAGGCATACAGTGTACCAGGTAGAGATATAGCAGATATAATATGCACAATGCGAGATGTAATTCACCATATGAATAATGATGGAGAAGGTGGAGTTGTTTTAAACATAGATTTAAACAAAGCTTTTGATAGAGTTGAGCATAATTTTCTTTTTAAAGCAATGGAGAGTTATGGTTTTGGGCCTAGGCTCATAGCATGGATTCAGTTGCTTTATAGTAATGCCAGGAGCTGTGTAAAATGCTATGGAGTTTTAACAGACACTTTTCCTTTGGAAAGGTCAGTGAGGCAAGGGTGCCCCCTGTCTGCCATATTGTATAGCATTTCCACAGAGCCCTTAGCAACCCTGGTTAAAAATGATACAGAGATCCAATGTGTAAGAATTCCAGGTAATGGTGAAAGTGTAATCCAGCAATATGCGGACGACACATCATTTACTGTCAGAAATATGGTTAGTATTAAAAGGATTATGGGTCATCTTGATGTTTATGGGAGGGCCTCAGGGGCGAGGATCAATATTGAGAAATCAGAAATAATGTATGTTGGGAAGGTGGAAACACAGGGTTGTGATATTCCCTTCAGAGTAGCAAAGGACTATATTAAAATACTAGGTGTTAATTTAGGTGTAAAGGAGAAGGAGGCAAGGGATCTCACATGGACAGGGGTGTTGAATAAAATAAAACAGGTAATGAATTTTTGGAAACAAAGGGGCTTGAAACTGAAGGGAAAGGTGGTGGTTATAAATGCTTTAGTGTTGTCAAAATGTAACTATGTATTAAGTGCCATTGATCTTCCTGAATGGGTAGTAAATGAGATAAACAATGCTATGAATGACTTTCTATGGATGGGTAAAGGAGTTCGAATATCCAGTGAGACATTGATTGCTAATTGTGAGGAAGGAGGGTTGAAACTGGTGGATCTAAATATTAAAAGGAAAGCTATTAGGGTAAAAACTGTGAAAAAGTACTTGTATGGGGAGGTGGACTATGGATGGAAAAACTTTTTCAGGGAATATATAAATCAGAGCAGTGGATGTGGAGAAACTGGTTTACTGATGTCCTTGAAAAAAACAATGTATGAGAGTGTGCCAGATTTTTATAAGGAAGTATTCAGTGCCTGGGGTGAATTTTTGCCTCATGTAAATTATGAATGTAATACTGTAGATTTGATCATGTATCAACCATTGTTTTTAAACCACAAAATCAAAAATGAAGGTAAAATCCTATATGATAAAACGTTTATGGGTGCAGGGATAAAGCAGGTGAAGGATGTGGTTTATGAATATGTGCCAGGGTTCTTACCAGAGCAAGCAATAGTTGATTTTGTGCTGGAATGGAATGATGACATCAGGGCGAGAACAGTGGTAAACACATATGGAAAGATAAAAAGTAGCTTACCAGAATGCTGGAGCAACAGGATACAGAATGAGAGTATTGGCAATAGGTTGGTTACCTTCCCTGCTCTGTTTTTTGGAAAGAGGGAGCAAAGGAAGGAGTTAGGAACGGTTATAGTTAAAACTGTTTATAGAACGCTCTTAGAAAAGGAAATCAAAGCCCCTGCTTCTGAAAATGTATGGCCTAAACTGATTACAGGTATGGATGTAAAAGTAATATGGCAGAACCTGAATGTGAAATACAATAGTATCGAATGTGAAGATCTAGATTTTAAACTGAGACATAACAGGATCTACAATAATGTTGTTTTGCATCAAATCAACAAGAGTATCAAAAGGGAATGTGATGTTTGTTGTTCAGATCCAGAGAGTTTAATGCACATGTTTGTGGAATGTAAAGAGCTAAAAGCGTTTCAAGTGAGACTTAAAGACTTTTTAAAGAAGAACTGGAAAAGTGAATTGGTAGATCCACATGATTGGAACACTTTGTTGCTATTTGGGATGTGTAGTAAGAGTAAGGTTGACAATATTAATCTGCTAAATTATGCCATGAGTCATGCCAGGTTAGCAATCTGGTTAAGGAGGAACATGGCTCATTTTGAGGGGAAAAAAGTGAAGGTTTGGTTTTTTTTGAAGCAATTATAAGAAGAAGTATCATTTTGGTTTTCCAACATTTGGATAGACTTGATTTTGATAAATATTTTGTGAAAGGGAGTGAGTTTGTTTCAAGAAATGGGAGTGATAAATTGGTTTTCAACTTCTAAATAATGGGAATGGTTTAATGTAACATTTTGAAGCAAAGACCTATGATTTTGTTTTTTTGAAAAGAAAGCATTTTGGTGATGTACTGAATGATTTATGATCGTTGTAAAAACTTGTTTGGAAAAAAAAAAAAAGATGTAAAAATTGTAAATTATTTTTGATAAATTTATAATAAAAAGATTTAAAAAAAAAAAAAACACGCCCGATCTCGTCCGATCTGGGAAGCTAAGCAGGGTCGGGCCTGTTTAGTACTTGGATGGGAGACCGCCTGGGATTACCAGGTGCTGTAAGCTTTTTCTCATTTGGCAGACTGAATGAGCAATCGTCATGTTTATGAATGCAGCACTAACTAACAAAATGTCACTGCTGAAAAATGTCACTTCTAACCATTTGCAGCCCGGCCTAGGTAGAGTGAAGGGATAAACACACTCCACAGCAGGGCCACTGTCATCTATTTAAGGCCTACCGGCCGCTGCTGCTGTTGCTTACGGCCATACCACCCTGAACACGCCCGATCTCGTCCGATCTCGGAAGCTAAGCAGTGTCGGGCCTGGTTAGTACTGGGAGACAGCCTGGGAATACCAGGTGCTGTAAGCTTTTTCTCAATTGGCAGACTGACTGAGCAATCGTCATGTTTATGAATGCAGCACTAACTAACAAAATGTCACCGCAGAAAAATGTCACTTCTAACCTTTTGCAGCCCGGCCTAAGTAGAGTGAAGGGATAAACACACTCCACAGCAGGGCCACTGTCATCTATATAAGGCCTACCGGCCGCTGCTGCTGTTGCTTACGGCCATACCACCCTGAACAAGCCCGATCTCGTCCGATCTCGGAAGCTAAACAGGGTCGGACCTGGTTAGTACTTGGATGGGAGACCGCCTGGGAATACCAGGTGCTGTAAGCTTTTTCTCATTTGGCAGACTGAATGAGCAATCGTCATGTTTATGAATGCAGCACTAACTAACAAAATGTCACTGCTGAAAAATGTCACTTCTAACCTTTTGCAGCCCGGCCTAAGTAGAGTGAAGGGATAAAAAGACTCCACAGCAGGGCCACTGTCATCTATATAAGGCCTACCGTCCGCTGCTGCTGTTGCTTACGGCCATACCACCCTGAACGCGCCCGCTCTCGGAAGCT
>NW_027660610.1:235000-257500 GCF_963280865.1 Gymnoscopelus braueri | reverse complement strand
CGTCATGTTTATGAATGCAGCACTAACTAACAAAATGTCACTGCTGAAAAATGTCACTTCTAACCTTTTGCAGCCCGGCCTAAGTAGAGTGAAGGGATAAACACACTCCACAGCAGGGCCACTGTCATCTATATAAGACCTACCGGCCGCTGCTGCTGTTGCTTACGGCCATACCACCCTGAACGCGCCCGATCTCGTCCGATCTCGGAAGCTAAGCAGGGTCGGGCCTGGTTAGTACTTGGATGGGAGACCGCCTGGGAATACCAGGTGCTGTAAGCTTTTTCTCATTTGGCAGACTGAATGAGCAATCGTCATGTTTATGAATGCAGCACTAACTAACAAAATGTCACTGCTGAAAAATGTCACTTCTAACCTTTAGCAGCCCGGCCTAAGTAGAGTGAAGGAATAAACACACTCCACAGCAGGGCCACTGTCATCTATATAAGGCCTACCGGCCGCTGCTGCTGTTGCTTACGGCCATACCACCCTGAACGCGCCCGATCTCGTCCGATCTCGGAAGCTAAGCAGGGTCCGGCCTGGTTAGTACTTGGATGGGAGACCGCCTGGGAATACCAGGTGCTGTAAGCTTTTTCTCATTTGGCAGACTGACTGGGCAATCGTCATGTTTATGAATGCAGCACTAACTAACAAAATGTCACCGCAGAAAAATGTCACTTCTAACCTTTTGCAGCCCGGCCTAAGTAGAGTGAAGGGATAAACACACTCCACAGCAGGGCCACTGTCATCTATATAAGGCCTACCGGCCGCTGCTGCTGTTGCTTATGGCCATACCACCCTGAACACGCCCGATCTCGGAAGCTAAACAGGGTCGGACCTGGTTAGTACTTGGATGGGAGACCGCCTGGGAATACCAGGTGCTGTAAGCTTTTTCTCATTTGGCAGACTGAATGAGCAATCGTCATGTTTATGAATGCAGCACTAACTAACAAAATGTCACTGCTGAAAAATGTCACTTCTAACCTTTTGCAGCCCGGCCTAAGTAGAGTGAAGGGATAAACGCACTCCACAGCAGGGCCACTGTCATCTATATAAGGCCTAGCGGCCGCTGCTGCTGTTGCTTACGGCCATACCACCCTGAACACACCCGATTTCGTCCGATCTCGGAAGCTAAGCAGGGTCGGGCCTGGTTAGTACTTGGATGGGAGACCGCCTGGGAATACCAGGTGCTGTAAGCTTTTTCTCATTTGGCAGACTGAATGAGCAATCGTCATGTTTATGAATGCAGCACTAACTAACAAAATGTCACTGCTGAAAAATGTCACTTCTAATCTTTAGCAGCCCGGCCAAAGTAGAGTGAAGGAATAAACACACTCTACTGCAGGGCCACTGTCATCTATATAATGCCTACCGGCCGCTCCTGCAGTTGCTTACGGCCATACCACCCTGAACGCGCCCGATCTCGTCCGATCTCGGAAGCTAAGCAGGGTCGGGCCTGGTTAGTACTTGGATGGGAGACCGCCTGGGAATACCAGGTGCTGTAAGCTTTTTCTCATTTGGCAGACTGAATGAGCAATCGTCATGTTTATGAATGCAGCACTAACTAACAAAATGTCACCGCTGAAAAATGTCACTTCTAACCTTTTGCAGCCCGGCCTAAGTAGAGTGAAGGGATAAACACACTCCACAGCAGGGCCACTGTCATCTATATAAGGCCTAGCGGCCGCTGCTGCTGTTGCTTACGGCCATACCACCCTGAACGCGCCCGATCTCGTCCGATCTCGGAAGCTAAGCAGGGTCGGGCCTGGTTAGTACTTGGATGGGAGACCGCCTGGGAATACCAGGTGCTGTAAGCTTTTTCTCATTTGTCAGACTGAATGAGCAATCGTCATGTTTATGAATGCAGCACTAACTAACAAAATGTCACTGCTGAAAAATGTCACTTCTAACCTTTTGCAGCCCGGCCTAAGTAGAGTGAAGGGATAAACACACTCCACAGCAGGGCCACTGTCATCTATATAAGACCTACCGGCCGCTGCTGCTGTTGCTTACGGCCATACCACCCTGAACGCGCCCGATCTCGTCCGATCTCGGAAGCTAAGCAGGGTCGGGCCTGGTTAGTACTTGGATGGGAGACCGCCTGGGAATACCAGGTGCTGTAAGCTTTTTCTCATTTGGCAGACTGAATGAGCAATCGTCATGTTTATGAATGCAGCACTAACTAACAAAATGTCACTGCTGAAAAATGTCACTTCTAACCTTTAGCAGCCCGGCCTAAGTAGAGTGAAGGAATAAACACACTCCACAGCAGGGCCACTGTCATCTATATAAGGCCTACCGGCCGCTGCTGCTGTTGCTTACGGCCATACCACCCTGAACGCGCCCGATCTCGTCCGATCTCGGAAGCTAAGCAGGGTCCGGCCTGGTTAGTACTTGGATGGGAGACCGCCTGGGAATACCAGGTGCTGTAAGCTTTTTCTCATTTGGCAGACTGACTGGGCAATCGTCATGTTTATGAATGCAGCACTAACTAACAAAATGTCACCGCAGAAAAATGTCACTTCTAACCTTTTGCAGCCCGGCCTAAGTAGAGTGAAGGGATAAACACACTCCACAGCAGGGCCACTGTCATCTATATAAGGCCTACCGGCCGCTGCTGCTGTTGCTTACGGCCATACCACCCTGAACACGCCCGATCTCGGAAGCTAAACAGGGTCGGACCTGGTTAGTACTTGGATGGGAGACCGCCTGGGAATACCAGGTGCTGTAAGCTTTTTCTCATTTGGCAGACTGAATGAGCAATCGTCATGTTTATGAATGCAGCACTAACTAACAAAATGTCACTGCTGAAAAATGTCACTTCTAACCTTTTGCAGCCCGGCCTAAGTAGAGTGAAGGGATAAACGCACTCCACAGCAGGGCCACTGTCATCTATATAAGGCCTAGCGGCCGCTGCTGCTGTTGCTTACGGCCATACCACCCTGAACACACCCGATTTCGTCCGATCTCGGAAGCTAAGCAGGGTCGGGCCTGGTTAGTACTTGGATGGGAGACCGCCTGGGAATACCAGGTGCTGTAAGCTTTTTCTCATTTGGCAGACTGAATGAGCAATCGTCATGTTTATGAATGCAGCACTAACTAACAAAATGTCACTGCTGAAAAATGTCACTTCTAATCTTTAGCAGCCCGGCCAAAGTAGAGTGAAGGAATAAACACACTCTACTGCAGGGCCACTGTCATCTATATAATGCCTACCGGCCGCTCCTGCAGTTGCTTACGGCCATACCACCCTGAACGCGCCCGATCTCGTCCGATCTCGGAAGCTAAGCAGGGTCGGGCCTGGTTAGTACTTGGATGGGAGACCGCCTGGGAATACCAGGTGCTGTAAGCTTTTTCTCATTTGGCAGACTGAATGAGCAATCGTCATGTTTATGAATGCAGCACTAACTAACAAAATGTCACTGCTGAAAAATGTCACTTCTAACCTTTTGCAGCCCGGCCTAAGTAGAGTGAAGGGATAAACACACTCCACAGCAGGGCCACTGTCATCTATATAAGGCCTAGCGGCCGCTGCTGCTGTTGCTTACGGCCATACCACCCTGAACGCGCCCGATCTCGTCCGATCTCGGAAGCTAAGCAGGGTCGGGCCTGGTTAGTACTTGGATGGGAGACCGCCTGGGAATACCAGGTGCTGTAAGCTTTTTCTCATTTGTCAGACTGAATGAGCAATCGTCATGTTTATGAATGCAGCACTAACTAACAAAATGTCACTGCTGAAAAATGTCACTTCTAACCTTTTGCAGCCCGGCCTAAGTAGAGTGAAGGGATAAACACACTCCACAGCAGGGCCACTGTCATCTATATAAGACCTACCGGCCGCTGCTGCTGTTGCTTACGGCCATACCACCCTGAACGCGCCCGATCTCGTCCGATCTCGGAAGCTAAGCAGGGTCGGGCCTGGTTAGTACTTGGATGGGAGACCGCCTGGGAATACCAGGTGCTGTAAGCTTTTTCTCATTTGGCAGACTGAATGAGCAATCGTCATGTTTATGAATGCAGCACTAACTAACAAAATGTCACTGCTGAAAAATGTCACTTCTAACCTTTAGCAGCCCGGCCTAAGTAGAGTGAAGGAATAAACACACTCCACAGCAGGGCCACTGTCATCTATATAAGGCCTACCGGCCGCTGCTGCTGTTGCTTACGGCCATACCACCCTGAACGCGCCCGATCTCGTCCGATCTCGGAAGCTAAGCAGGGTCCGGCCTGGTTAGTACTTGGATGGGAGACCGCCTGGGAATACCAGGTGCTGTAAGCTTTTTCTCATTTGGCAGACTGACTGGGCAATCGTCATGTTTATGAATGCAGCACTAACTAACAAAATGTCACCGCAGAAAAATGTCACTTCTAACCTTTTGCAGCCCGGCCTAAGTAGAGTGAAGGGATAAACACACTCCACAGCAGGGCCACTGTCATCTATATAAGGCCTACCGGCCGCTGCTGCTGTTGCTTATGGCCATACCACCCTGAACACGCCCGATCTCGGAAGCTAAACAGGGTCGGACCTGGTTAGTACTTGGATGGGAGACCGCCTGGGAATACCAGGTGCTGTAAGCTTTTTCTCATTTGGCAGACTGAATGAGCAATCGTCATGTTTATGAATGCAGCACTAACTAACAAAATGTCACTGCTGAAAAATGTCACTTCTAACCTTTTGCAGCCCGGCCTAAGTAGAGTGAAGGGATAAACGCACTCCACAGCAGGGCCACTGTCATCTATATAAGGCCTAGCGGCCGCTGCTGCTGTTGCTTACGGCCATACCACCCTGAACACACCCGATTTCGTCCGATCTCGGAAGCTAAGCAGGGTCGGGCCTGGTTAGTACTTGGATGGGAGACCGCCTGGGAATACCAGGTGCTGTAAGCTTTTTCTCATTTGGCAGACTGAATGAGCAATCGTCATGTTTATGAATGCAGCACTAACTAACAAAATGTCACTGCTGAAAAATGTCACTTCTAATCTTTAGCAGCCCGGCCAAAGTAGAGTGAAGGAATAAACACACTCTACTGCAGGGCCACTGTCATCTATATAATGCCTACCGGCCGCTCCTGCAGTTGCTTACGGCCATACCACCCTGAACGCGCCCGATCTCGTCCGATCTCGGAAGCTAAGCAGGGTCGGGCCTGGTTAGTACTTGGATGGGAGACCGCCTGGGAATACCAGGTGCTGTAAGCTTTTTCTCATTTGGCAGACTGAATGAGCAATCGTCATGTTTATGAATGCAGCACTAACTAACAAAATGTCACCGCTGAAAAATGTCACTTCTAACCTTTTGCAGCCCGGCCTAAGTAGAGTGAAGGGATAAACACACTCCACAGCAGGGCCACTGTCATCTATATAAGGCCTAGCGGCCGCTGCTGCTGTTGCTTACGGCCATACCACCCTGAACGCGCCCGATCTCGTCCGATCTCGGAAGCTAAGCAGGGTCGGGCCTGGTTAGTACTTGGATGGGAGACCGCCTGGGAATACCAGGTGCTGTAAGCTTTTTCTCATTTGTCAGACTGAATGAGCAATCGTCATGTTTATGAATGCAGCACTAACTAACAAAATGTCACTGCTGAAAAATGTCACTTCTAACCTTTTGCAGCCCGGCCTAAGTAGAGTGAAGGGATAAACACACTCCACAGCAGGGCCACTGTCATCTATATAAGACCTACCGGCCGCTGCTGCTGTTGCTTACGGCCATACCACCCTGAACGCGCCCGATCTCGTCCGATCTCGGAAGCTAAGCAGGGTCGGGCCTGGTTAGTACTTGGATGGGAGACCGCCTGGGAATACCAGGTGCTGTAAGCTTTTTCTCATTTGGCAGACTGAATGAGCAATCGTCATGTTTATGAATGCAGCACTAACTAACAAAATGTCACTGCTGAAAAATGTCACTTCTAACCTTTAGCAGCCCGGCCTAAGTAGAGTGAAGGAATAAACACACTCCACAGCAGGGCCACTGTCATCTATATAAGGCCTACCGGCCGCTGCTGCTGTTGCTTACGGCCATACCACCCTGAACGCGCCCGATCTCGTCCGATCTCGGAAGCTAAGCAGGGTCCGGCCTGGTTAGTACTTGGATGGGAGACCGCCTGGGAATACCAGGTGCTGTAAGCTTTTTCTCATTTGGCAGACTGACTGGGCAATCGTCATGTTTATGAATGCAGCACTAACTAACAAAATGTCACCGCAGAAAAATGTCACTTCTAACCTTTTGCAGCCCGGCCTAAGTAGAGTGAAGGGATAAACACACTCCACAGCAGGGCCACTGTCATCTATATAAGGCCTACCGGCCGCTGCTGCTGTTGCTTATGGCCATACCACCCTGAACACGCCCGATCTCGGAAGCTAAACAGGGTCGGACCTGGTTAGTACTTGGATGGGAGACCGCCTGGGAATACCAGGTGCTGTAAGCTTTTTCTCATTTGGCAGACTGAATGAGCAATCGTCATGTTTATGAATGCAGCACTAACTAACAAAATGTCACTGCTGAAAAATGTCACTTCTAACCTTTTGCAGCCCGGCCTAAGTAGAGTGAAGGGATAAACACACTCCACAGCAGGGCCACTGTCATCTATATAAGGCCTAGCGGCCGCTGCTGCTGTTGCTTACGGCCATACCACCCTGAACGCGCCCGATCTCGTCCGATCTCGGAAGCTAAGCAGGGTCGGGCCTGGTTAGTACTTGGATGGGAGACCGCCTGGGAATACCAGGTGCTGTAAGCTTTTTCTCATTTGTCAGACTGAATGAGCAATCGTCATGTTTATGAATGCAGCACTAACTAACAAAATGTCACTGCTGAAAAATGTCACTTCTAACCTTTTGCAGCCCGGCCTAAGTAGAGTGAAGGGATAAACACACTCCACAGCAGGGCCACTGTCATCTATATAAGACCTACCGGCCGCTGCTGCTGTTGCTTACGGCCATACCACCCTGAACGCGCCCGATCTCGTCCGATCTCGGAAGCTAAGCAGGGTCGGGCCTGGTTAGTACTTGGATGGGAGACCGCCTGGGAATACCAGGTGCTGTAAGCTTTTTCTCATTTGGCAGACTGAATGAGCAATCGTCATGTTTATGAATGCAGCACTAACTAACAAAATGTCACTGCTGAAAAATGTCACTTCTAACCTTTAGCAGCCCGGCCTAAGTAGAGTGAAGGAATAAACACACTCCACAGCAGGGCCACTGTCATCTATATAAGGCCTACCGGCCGCTGCTGCTGTTGCTTACGGCCATACCACCCTGAACGCGCCCGATCTCGTCCGATCTCGGAAGCTAAGCAGGGTCCGGCCTGGTTAGTACTTGGATGGGAGACCGCCTGGGAATACCAGGTGCTGTAAGCTTTTTCTCATTTGGCAGACTGACTGGGCAATCGTCATGTTTATGAATGCAGCACTAACTAACAAAATGTCACCGCAGAAAAATGTCACTTCTAACCTTTTGCAGCCCGGCCTAAGTAGAGTGAAGGGATAAACACACTCCACAGCAGGGCCACTGTCATCTATATAAGGCCTACCGGCCGCTGCTGCTGTTGCTTATGGCCATACCACCCTGAACACGCCCGATCTCGGAAGCTAAACAGGGTCGGACCTGGTTAGTACTTGGATGGGAGACCGCCTGGGAATACCAGGTGCTGTAAGCTTTTTCTCATTTGGCAGACTGAATGAGCAATCGTCATGTTTATGAATGCAGCACTAACTAACAAAATGTCACTGCTGAAAAATGTCACTTCTAACCTTTTGCAGCCCGGCCTAAGTAGAGTGAAGGGATAAACGCACTCCACAGCAGGGCCACTGTCATCTATATAAGGCCTAGCGGCCGCTGCTGCTGTTGCTTACGGCCATACCACCCTGAACACACCCGATTTCGTCCGATCTCGGAAGCTAAGCAGGGTCGGGCCTGGTTAGTACTTGGATGGGAGACCGCCTGGGAATACCAGGTGCTGTAAGCTTTTTCTCATTTGGCAGACTGAATGAGCAATCGTCATGTTTATGAATGCAGCACTAACTAACAAAATGTCACTGCTGAAAAATGTCACTTCTAATCTTTAGCAGCCCGGCCAAAGTAGAGTGAAGGAATAAACACACTCTACTGCAGGGCCACTGTCATCTATATAATGCCTACCGGCCGCTCCTGCAGTTGCTTACGGCCATACCACCCTGAACGCGCCCGATCTCGTCCGATCTCGGAAGCTAAGCAGGGTCGGGCCTGGTTAGTACTTGGATGGGAGACCGCCTGGGAATACCAGGTGCTGTAAGCTTTTTCTCATTTGGCAGACTGAATGAGCAATCGTCATGTTTATGAATGCAGCACTAACTAACAAAATGTCACCGCTGAAAAATGTCACTTCTAACCTTTTGCAGCCCGGCCTAAGTAGAGTGAAGGGATAAACACACTCCACAGCAGGGCCACTGTCATCTATATAAGGCCTAGCGGCCGCTGCTGCTGTTGCTTACGGCCATACCACCCTGAACGCGCCCGATCTCGTCCGATCTCGGAAGCTAAGCAGGGTCGGGCCTGGTTAGTACTTGGATGGGAGACCGCCTGGGAATACCAGGTGCTGTAAGCTTTTTCTCATTTGTCAGACTGAATGAGCAATCGTCATGTTTATGAATGCAGCACTAACTAACAAAATGTCACTGCTGAAAAATGTCACTTCTAACCTTTTGCAGCCCGGCCTAAGTAGAGTGAAGGGATAAACACACTCCACAGCAGGGCCACTGTCATCTATATAAGACCTACCGGCCGCTGCTGCTGTTGCTTACGGCCATACCACCCTGAACGCGCCCGATCTCGTCCGATCTCGGAAGCTAAGCAGGGTCGGGCCTGGTTAGTACTTGGATGGGAGACCGCCTGGGAATACCAGGTGCTGTAAGCTTTTTCTCATTTGGCAGACTGAATGAGCAATCGTCATGTTTATGAATGCAGCACTAACTAACAAAATGTCACTGCTGAAAAATGTCACTTCTAACCTTTAGCAGCCCGGCCTAAGTAGAGTGAAGGAATAAACACACTCCACAGCAGGGCCACTGTCATCTATATAAGGCCTACCGGCCGCTGCTGCTGTTGCTTACGGCCATACCACCCTGAACGCGCCCGATCTCGTCCGATCTCGGAAGCTAAGCAGGGTCCGGCCTGGTTAGTACTTGGATGGGAGACCGCCTGGGAATACCAGGTGCTGTAAGCTTTTTCTCATTTGGCAGACTGACTGGGCAATCGTCATGTTTATGAATGCAGCACTAACTAACAAAATGTCACCGCAGAAAAATGTCACTTCTAACCTTTTGCAGCCCGGCCTAAGTAGAGTGAAGGGATAAACACACTCCACAGCAGGGCCACTGTCATCTATATAAGGCCTACCGGCCGCTGCTGCTGTTGCTTATGGCCATACCACCCTGAACACGCCCGATCTCGGAAGCTAAACAGGGTCGGACCTGGTTAGTACTTGGATGGGAGACCGCCTGGGAATACCAGGTGCTGTAAGCTTTTTCTCATTTGGCAGACTGAATGAGCAATCGTCATGTTTATGAATGCAGCACTAACTAACAAAATGTCACTGCTGAAAAATGTCACTTCTAACCTTTTGCAGCCCGGCCTAAGTAGAGTGAAGGGATAAACACACTCCACAGCAGGGCCACTGTCATCTATATAATGCCTACCGGCCGCTGCTGCTGTTGCTTACGGCCATACCACCCTGAACACGCCCGATCTCGTCCGATCTCGGAAGCTAAACAGGGTCGGACCTGGTTACTACTTGGATGGGAGACCGCCTGGGAATACCAGGTGCTGTAAGCTTTTTCTCATTTGGCAGACTGAATGAGCAATCGTCATGTTTATGAATGCAGCACTAACTAACAAAATGTCACTGCTGAAAAATGTCACTTCTAACCTTTTGCAGCCAGGCCTAAGTAGAGTGAAGGGATAAACACACTCCACAGCAGGGCCACTGTCATCTATATAAGGCCTACCGGCCGCTGCTGCTGTTGCTTACGGCCATACCACCCTGAACGCGCCCGATCTCGTCCGATCTCGGAAGCTAAGCAGGGTCGGGCCTGGTTAGTACTTGGATGGGAGACCGCCTGGGAATACCAGGTGCTGTAAGCTTTTTCTCATTTGGCAGACTGAATGAGCAATCGTCATGTTTATGAATGCAGCACTAACTAACAAAATGTCACTGCTGAAAAATGTCACTTCTAACCTTTTGCAGCCCGGCCTAAGTAGAGTGAAGGGATAAACACACTCCACAGCAGGGCCACTGTCATCTATATAAGGCCTACCGGCCGCTGCTGCTGTTGCTTACGGCCATACCACATTGAGACACGCCCTTGATTGAGAATAGTTTGCAGCCTTGAGACAGAGAGACAGAAAAAAGTTTGAGCAAGATAGTCAGGTTTGTTTGGTAGGTACATTTGGTTATTTTTGTATAGTTTTTTTTGTTGTATCATTCCCCCAGCAGCTTTGCTGTTTGGGGGAAAGTTATTTCTCATCGGACGGACAACATGGCACTGAACAATGGCAGACGGAACACGAATGATGAAAGAGAATGCCGGATATATGAGAAAGAACTGACAATCGAGGTGGATATACAGGGAGAAGATAGAGTGACAATGATGGAGTTATTGAAGAAGGTAAAGGAGGAATGTGGGATAGTGATAGCATGTAGATTTAGGACACCCAATAAGTATGAACTAACAATGCAAGATGCTGGAGGGCGAGACAAGATGATGGATGGATTAAGGATAAAAAATAACATTATAATATCAAAGGAGCTGAGTAAAAATGAGCTCATGGTGTCATTTATGTCACTGCCGGCGTATATAACGGATGATGAAATCCTTGATAAACTGGCAGTCTGGGGAGTGTCAGCTGTTTCCACCATCAAGAGGAGAGTGTGGCCGGGAACAGACATTGTGGAGGGCACCCGCTTTGTCAAAGTGCGGTTCCCAAAGGAAGTACAATCACTGCCATACTCCACACGATTTGAGACACTGCAGGGGATGGAGTACTTCAGGGTTATACACGACAAGCAAGTCAAAGTTTGTAGGCTCTGCATCCAGCCTGGCCACATTATAAGGGACTGCCCAGAATTCACTTGCTTCAAGTGCCATCAGCAGGGACACTATGCCCGCGAATGCGAGAACGCCAGGGAGGAGAGTGAGGAGTTCTTCTCTGACCCTGAGAAGGAGGAGGAGGAGGAGGAGGAGGACGGCGACACAACACCAGCAGAGGCGGGGGAGGCACCAACACCAGCAGCAGCAGAGGAGGCACCACCAGCAGCGGCAGAGGATGCACCACCAGCTGAGACAGAGGAGGTGGAGGAGACACCATCAGCTGAGAGGGCGGTGGTGGAGGTTGGAGCCGGTCACCAGCAGGTTGTGGCTAGGAGAGATGGAGAGGAGCCGCAGGTGCGCTACGACACCGCTGTGGCCCATCAGGTGTCTGGAGATGCTGCCATCGGGGACAGCATGGATGGTGTCGCGGAGGAGATCGACTCGTCTCTGGAGGGAAAGATTGGGAGGGTGGCGGGCGTGGGTCCCTTTGCAGGTCCTGCCCCTCCACCCAGTGACCATGTGAGTACCTCCAGGGGCGAGCCCCCTGTTCGACGGGGAGCCCCCCAGGAGCGGCAGAGGTCGTGCTGATAAGGTCAGGAGCGGAGTCAGGACCAGAGGGGGTTCCTCCCCTGGTCCTGCACCTGGTGCTGCCGGAGAGAGGAGGAGGAGAGAACCAGCTCAAGAAGGACAACAGGTGCCACCGAGCACCCTTGAGCTGGAGGCCATCTTCTCTGGCGATGACATGGACTCGAGTCCAGAGGCTATGAGCCTAAAGAGAAAGGCTGACAGAAGAGCGGGAAAAAAAAATGCCAAAAAATAGGTAATGGGGATTTTTTGTTTACATTTATTTTCTTATAATACTTATGATTTCTTTAACATCATTTAACGTAAATGGACTAAGGACAGAATACAAAATGCAACGGGTACTTAATCTGTGTAACACAGACATCATATGTCTACAGGAGACAAGATGGGATAACACAACAATAGACATTGTCAAAAAACTATGGGGAGGGCTCCTTTTCTACAGTAATGGGACTGAACATGCAAGAGGGGTGGCAATATTAATTCGGAAACATGCAGCTACAAACATCAAACAGTGTCATACAGATGGAGAGGGGAGGGTGATAGGGATTGAGTTCTCTTTACAAAAGGTTTTGTTTAAGTTATTTTGTGTTTATGCACCTAATGTTGAAAAAGACAGGGTTTTATTTTTTGAAAGTCTCAAGCCTTGCTGTTCTGAAAATAGTTTTTTTATGGGGGATATGAATGTGTGGATGGATAGGCTTGATGCATCAAGGAACACTGTGTTCAGGCCAGATGCATCTAGGAAAATGTTATTGGATATGAATGAGAAATATAATTTGATAGATAAATGGAGGTGGGAGAACCCCGATAAGAGGGAATTCTCCCGTCGGCAGATAGTATTGGGGGAGCTTAAGCAAAGTAGAATAGATCTGTGTTTAGTTGCAGATAACATAATACAATACTTTGGTAAATTAACATATCATTTTAATACTATAAGTGACCATGCAAATCTTACAGGATCAATACGAGTAGGGGAAAGAAACAGAGGAGGGGGAGTATGGTGTTTAAATAATAGTCTACTTAGAGATGATAATTATAAATATAGGATTAGAGAATATTTAAGAGCTATGATAGACAGTCCCAGTATGACAGAAGATGTAGGTCAGTGGTGGGAGGAGGTGAAAGAAGGTATTAAGAAAATAAGTATAAAATATGCCAAGTATAGGAATGTAAATAAAATGAGGAAGGAAAGAGAAATAAAACAACTGATAGATTGTGAGTTAGAGAGAGCGGACAATGATTCTGATTGGAAGATAGATAGGCTATTAAAGCTAAGGAATATGATGTACAAGTATGAGACGGAAGAATGTAATGGTGCCATTATCAGAAGTAAAGCCAAGTACTTAGTAGAGGGGGAAAGGAACACAGCCTATTTCTTAGGAATGGAAAAACAAAAGCAAGGAAAAAGCTATATAGAGGAACTTGAAAATGACAATGGTGACCGGGTGACTGATTTGATTGGTATTTGTAATGTGGTTGAAGGTTTTTATACGGATCTCTACACAAGAGAGGAAAATGATGAAGAGTGCATGGAGAGAGTGCTAAATACTGTGTCCACAAAACTTTCCAGCCAAAATGTAGAATTTTGTGATAAGGACATAAGGGGTGAGGACATTATAAAAGCAATAATGAGTGGAAAGGCCAACAAGAGCCCAGGCTCTGATGGCCTGACCTATGAATTCTACAAGGAATTTATAGATTTCTCAGCACCTATTTTAGAAACAGTTTTTCGGCATATTGAAAGGACACAACAATTGCCTCACTCAATGTCACTCAGCATCATCACAATAATTTACAAGAATAAAGGAAGCCAACTTAAATTGGAAAACTATAGACCGATCAGCTTACTAAATACAGACTACAACATTTTGGCAAAGGTATTGAGCAATAGAATGAAGGAAGTAGCAGACACAATCATAGCACCAACGCAGGCATATGGGATACCAGGTAGGGACATTAGTGACACAATAATGACAGTTAGGGATTTAATACATCATATGAACACAAATGATAAAGGAGGAATTGTTTTGGGGATAGATTTAAATAAAGCTTTTGACAGGGTAAGTCATAATTTTCTCTTCAGCACTTTAGGGAGGTTTGGATTTGGAAATAGAATAATAACTTGGATCAAACTGTTGTATAGAAATGCAATAAGTCAGGTAAAATGCAATGGTTTTTTGACAAACACGTTTCCACTACAACGCTCAGTCAGACAAGGGTGTCCAATGTCATCGCTCCTCTACAGTTTTTCGGTTGAATCTTTGGCAACATTAATCAACAGCAATAGGAATATCAGGGGGATTGATTTACCTGGTGGAGGGAAGAGCACCATATTACAGTACGCGGATGACACAACATTGACAGTACAGGACACAGAGAGCATACAAGCAGTTATAGATGACTTTGGAGTTTATGGTAAAGCAGCTGGAGCAAAAATCAACATTGAAAAGTCAGAAATAATGTACATAGGCAAAGGGGTTAATAAACAGTGTGAGGTCAAGTTTAGAGTAGCAGAAGACCAGATAAAGGTATTAGGGGTTCATTTAGGTAAAGATGAGAAAGCAGCCAGGGATATCACTTGGACAGGTGTAATGAATAAGATAAAGAGAACGATTAATTTTTGGAGACTAAGGAATTTGAAAATTAAAGGTAAAGTTACTGTGATAAATGCCCTATTGATATCAAAACCAATACATTATATGGCAGCCATAGACATGCCGGAATGGGTGTTGAGGGAACTTAATTCTGTCATATCCCATTTTTTGTGGAATGGCAAGGGAGTGAGGATCTCTCACCAAACCTTGATGGCTGAGTATAAGAAAGGAGGGTTAAAACTGGTCAATATAGAAATAAAGAAAAAAGCTATTCGAATAAAAACAGTTACTAAATACCTATATAACAAAATAGATTATGGATGGAAACATTTCTTCAGAGAATATGTACAGAAATCTGGGAAATGTGAAGATTATGGTCTCTTGATGGCTTTAAAGCAGCCCATGCATGAAGGCATCCCTCTTTTTTTACAGAGAGGTGCTGAGTGCATGGGCTGGACTGTTGCCACATATAGGCTATGATTGCAAGGATATAAATATGATTATTAATAACCCAATCTTTCTAAATAGTAAAATTATGAGTAATGATACTACATTATATAATGCAGTCTTTATCAGAGCAGGGATAAGACAGATTAAAGACATCATGTATGAGGTGATACCTGGATTTTTGCCAGAACACTCAATACTGGACATGGTTAGAGGGATAGATTGTGATGTAAGAGGAGGCACAATTATTAATACATATAGTAAAATTAAAAGTAGCATAAGTAGAGAATGGACGGACAGAATAAATAGTAACGAAGAAAAAAGGAGAAAGGGAGATTGGCCTGAACTGTACAATGAAAGAGGAAATTACAAGGTCAGTTTAGGTAAGCTAAAGGTAAGAACAGCATATGGAATAATGATAGAGAAGGTATTGAAAAGACCAGCTTCAGATATGGTGTGGAAAAGTAAATATATTGACATAGATGTGGATGATATTTGGAGAAGTATGGTGAAATGTAACAGTTTGGAATGTGATGACAATGACTTCAAAATAAAGCATAATAGGATATACACAAAGATAATACTGCATCAAATAAATAGGAATTTAAGTAGATTGTGTGATATATGTAAACAAGGGGATGAAGATCTATTTCATTTGTTTTTGAATTGCACCTGTTTGACCGACTTTTTTAAAAGGTTGAAATGCACTCTATATAAACACTGGGGGAATGCATATATTGACAGCTTTAATTGGGAACACCTTTTTTTGTTCGGCACAGGAATCAGAGACAGAAAAGTTAACACCAATTTATTAAGTTTTGTGCTAAGTCATGCCAGATTAGCAGTCAGGCTGAGAAGAAATTATGCCCATTTTGAAGGGAAGGTGGTAAATAATTGGTGTATTTTTTAATCCATTTTAAAAAGGGATTTGTATCTAATTTTGAAGTACAACAGAGACAATTTTGTTGATTTATTTGTTGAGGGGAATAATTTTGTTGAAGTTAAAGAGGGAGAAACTCTGGCTATTCATTTTTGATTTTGGAATATTCATGCTTTATTTTGTGTACTTAATATTGTATTATTGTTTGTTTTGATATATGGATGAAATATTATGATGGTCAAATCCAAAAGAAATGAAAACAAAAGAAATGTGCAAATTGTGCAATAATGTGATGTGAACTGAATGTAAATTATTTTGAATATTTTTATAATAAAAGACAAAAAAAAAACACGCCCGATCTCGTCCGATCTCGGAAGCTAAGCAGGGTCGGGCCTGGTTAGTACTTGGATGGGAGACCGCCTGGGAATACCAGGTGCTGTAAGCTTTTTTTCATTTGGCAGACTGAATGAGCAATCGTCATGTTTATGAATTCAGCAGCACTAACTAACAAAATGTCACTGCTGAAAAATGTCACTTCTAACCTTTAGCAGCCCAGCCTAAGTAGAGTAAAGGAATAAACACACTCCACAGCAGGGCCACTGTCATCTATATAAGGCCTACCGACCGCTGCTGCTGTTGCTTACGGCCATACCACCCTGAACACGCCCGATCTCGTCCGATCTCGGAAGCTAAGCAGGGTCGGGCCTGGTTAGTACTTGCATGGGAGACCGCCTGGGAATACCAGGTGATGTCAGCTTTTTCTCATTTGGCAGACTGAATGAGCAATCGTCATGTTTATGAATGCAGCACTAACTGACAAAATGTCACTGCTGAAAAATGTCACTTCTAACCTTTAGCAGCCCAGCCTAAGTAGAGTGAAAAACAGACTCCACAGCAGGGCCACTGTCATCTATATAAGGCCTACCGGCCGCTGCTGCTGTTGCTTACGGCCATAACACCCTGAACACACCCGATCTCGTCAGATCTCGGAAGCTAAGCAGGGTCGGGCCTGGTTAGTACTTGGATGGGAGACCGCCTGGGAATACCAGGTGCTGTAAGCTTTTTCTCATTTGGCAGACTGAATGAGCAATCGTCATGTTTATGAATGCAGCACTAACTAACAAAATGTCACTGCTGAAAAATGTCACTTCTAACCTTTAGCAGCCCGGCCTAAGTAGAGTGAAGGAATAAACACACTCCACAGCAGGGCCAATGTCATCTATATAAGGCCTACCGGCCGCTGCTGCTGTTACTTACGGCCATACCACCCTGAACACGCCCGATCCCGTCCGATCTCGGAAGCTAAGCAGCGTCGGGCCTGGTTAGTACTTGGATGGGAGACCGCCTGGGAATACCAGGTGCTGTAAGCTTTTTAATACTGCATCAAATAAATAGGAATTTAAGTAGATTGTGTGATATATGTAAACAAGGGGATGAAGATCTATTTCATTTGTTTTTGAATTGCACCTGTTTGACCGACTTTTTTAAAAGGTTGAAATGCACTCTATATAAACATTGGGGGAATGCATATATTGACAGCTTTAATTGGGAACACCTTTTTTTGTTCGGCACAGGAATCAGAGACAGAAAAGTTAACACCAATTTATTAAGTTTTGTGCTAAGTCATGCCAGATTAGCAGTCAGGCTGAGAAGAAATTATGCCCATTTTGAAGGGAAGGTGGTAAATAATTGGTGTATTTTTTAATCCATTTTAAAAAGGGATTTGTATCTAATTTTGAAGTACAACAGAGACAATTTTGTTGATTTATTTGTTGAGGGGAATCATTTTGTTGAAGTTAAAGAGGGAGAAACTCTGGCTATTCATTTTTGATTTTGAATTTGGAATATTCATGCTTTATTTTGTGTACTTAATATTGTATTATTGTTTGTTTTGATATATGGATGAAATATTATGATGGTCAAATCCAAAAGAAATGAAAACAAAAGAAACGTGCAAATTGTGCAATAATGTGATGTGAACTGAATGTAAATTATTTTGAATATTTTTATAATAAAAGACAAAAAAAAAACACGTCCGATCTCGGAAGCTAAGCAGGGTCGGGCCTGGTTAGTACTTGGATGGGAGACCGCCTGGGAATACCAGGTGCTGTAAGCTTTTTCTCATTTGCCAGAATGAATGAGCAATATCGTCATGTTTATGATTGCAGCACTAACTAACAAAATGCCACTGATGAAAAATGTCACTTCTAACCTTTTGCAGCCCGGCCTAAGTAGAGTGAAGGGATAAACACACTCCACAGCAGGGCCACTGTCAAATATATAAGGCCTACCGGCCGCTGCTGCTGTTGCTTACGGCCATACCACCCTGAACACGCCCGATCTCGTCCGATCTCGGAACCTAAGCAGGGTCGGGCCTGGTTAGTACTTGGATGGGAGACCTCCTGGGATTACCAGGTGCTGTAAGCTTTTTCTCATTTGGCAGACTGAATGAGCAATCGTCATGTTCATGAATGCAGCACTAACTAACAAAATGTCTCTGCTGAAAAATGTCACTTCTAACCTTTTGCAGCCCGGACTAAGTAGAGTGAAGGGATAAACACACTCCACAGCAGGGCCACTGTCATCTATATAAGGCCTACCGGCCGCTGCTGCTGTTGCTTACGGCCATACCACCCTGAACGCGCCCGATCTCGTCCGATCTCGGAAGCTAAGCAGGGTCGGGCCTGGTTAGTACTTGGATGGGAGACGGCCTGGGAATACCAGGTGCTGTAAGCTTTTCCTCATTTGGCAGACTGAATGAGCAATCGTCATGTTTATGAATGCAGCACTAACTAACAAAATGTCAATGCTGAAAAATGTCAATGCTGAAAAATGTCACTTCTAACCTTTAGCAGCCCGGCCTAAGTAGAGTGAAGGAATAAACACACTCCACAGCAGGGCCACTGTCATCTATATAAGGCCTACCGGCCGCTGCAGCTGTTGCTTACGGCCATACCACCCTGAACGCGCCCGATCTCGGAAGCTAAGCAGGGTCAGGCCTGGTTAGTACTTGGATGGGAGACAGCATGGGAATACCAGGTGCTGTAAGCTTTTTCTCATTTGGCACACTGAATGAGCAATCGTCATGTTTATGAATGCAGCACTAACTAACAAAATGTCAATGCTGAAAAATGTCACTTCTAACCTTTAGCAGCCCGGCCTAAGTAGAGTGAAGGAATAAACACACTCCACAGCAGGGCCACTGTCATCTATATAAGGCCTACCGGCCGCTGCTGCTGTTGCTTACGGCCATACCACCCTGAACGCGCCCGATCTCGTCCGATCTCAGAAGCTAAGCAGTGTCTGGCCTGGTTAGTACTTGGATGGGAGACCGCATGGGAATACCAGGTGCTGTAAGCTTTTTCTCATTTGGCAGACTGAATGAGCAATCGTCATGTTCATGAATGCAGCACTAACTAACAAAATGTCACTGCTGAAAAATGTCACTTCTAACCTTTAGCAGCCCGGCCTAAGTAGAGTGAAGAAATAAACACACTCCACAGCAGGTCCACTGTCATCTATATAAGGCCTACCGGCCGCTGCTGCTGTTGCTTACGGCCATACCACCCTGAACACGCCTGATCTCGTCCGATCTCGGAACCTAAGCAGGGTCGGGCCTGGTTAGTACTTGGATGGGAGACCGCCTGGGATTACCAGGTGCTGTAAGCTTTTTCTCATTTGGCAGACTGAATGAGCAATCGTCATGTTCATGAATGCAGCACTAACTAACAAAATGTCACTGCTGAAAAATGTCAATGCTGAAGCATGTCACTTCTAACCTTTAGCAGCCCAGCCTAATTAGAGTGAAGGAATAAACACACTCCACAGCAGGGCCACTGTCATCTATATAAGGCCTACCGGCCGCTGCTGCTGTTGCTTACGGCCATACCACCCTGAACGCGCCCGATCTCGTCCGATCTCGGAAGCTAAGCAGGGTCGGGCCTGGTTAGTACTTGGATGGGAGACGGCCTGGGAATACCAGGTGCTGTAAGCTTTTCCTCATTTGGCAGACTGAATGAGCAATCGTCATGTTTATGAATGCAGCACTAACTAACAAAATGTCAATGCTGAAAAATGTCAATGCTGAAAAATGTCACTTCTAACCTTTAGCAGCCCGGCCTAAGTAGAGTGAAGGAATAAACACACTCCACAGCAGGGCCACTGTCATCTATATAAGGCCTACCGGCCGCTGCAGCTGTTGCTTACGGCCATACCACCCTGAACGCGCCCGATCTCGGAAGCTAAGCAGGGTCAGGCCTGGTTAGTACTTGGATGGGAGACAGCATGGGAATACCAGGTGCTGTAAGCTTTTTCTCATTTGGCACACTGAATGAGCAATCGTCATGTTTATGAATGCAGCACTAACTAACAAAATGTCAATGCTGAAAAATGTCACTTCTAACCTTTAGCAGCCCGGCCTAAGTAGAGTGAAGGAATAAACAAACTCCACAGCAGGGCCACTGTCATCTATATAAGGCCTACCGGCCGCTGCTGCTGTTGCTTACGGCCATACCACCCTGAACGCGCCCGATCTCGTCCGATCTCAGAAGCTAAGCAGTGTCTGGCCTGGTTAGTACTTGGATGGGAGACCGCATGGGAATACCAGGTGCTGTAAGCTTTTTCTCATTTGGCAGACTGAATGAGCAATCGTCATGTTCATGAATGCAGCACTAACTAACAAAATGTCACTGCTGAAAAATGTCACTTCTAACCTTTAGCAGCCCGGCCTAAGTAGAGTGAAGAAATAAACACACTCCACAGCAGGTCCACTGTCATCTATATAAGGCCTACCGGCCGCTGCTGCTGTTGCTTACGGCCATACCACCCTGAACACGCCTGATCTCGTCCGATCTCGGAACCTAAGCAGGGTCGGGCCTGGTTAGTACTTGGATGGGAGACCGCCTGGGATTACCAGGTGCTGTAAGCTTTTTCTCATTTGGCAGACTGAATGAGCAATCGTCATGTTCATGAATGCAGCACTAACTAACAAAATGTCACTGCTGAAAAATGTCAATGCTGAAGCATGTCACTTCTAACCTTTAGCAGCCCAGCCTAATTAGAGTGAAGGAATAAACACACTCCACAGCAGGGCCACTGTCATCTATATAAGGCCTACCGGCCGCTGCTGCTGTTGCTTACGGCCATACCACCCTGAACGCGCCCGATCTCGTCCGATCTCGGAAGCTAAGCAGGGTCGGGCCTGGTTAGTACTTGGATGGGAGACGGCCTGGGAATACCAGGTGCTGTAAGCTTTTCCTCATTTGGCAGACTGAATGAGCAATCGTCATGTTTATGAATGCAGCACTAACTAACAAAATGTCAATGCTGAAAAATGTCAATGCTGAAAAATGTCACTTCTAACCTTTAGCAGCCCGGCCTAAGTAGAGTGAAGGAATAAACACACTCCACAGCAGGGCCACTGTCATCTATATAAGGCCTACCGGCCGCTGCAGCTGTTGCTTACGGCCATACCACCCTGAACGCGCCCGATCTCGGAAGCTAAGCAGGGTCAGGCCTGGTTAGTACTTGGATGGGAGACAGCATGGGAATACCAGGTGCTGTAAGCTTTTTCTCATTTGGCACACTGAATGAGCAATCGTCATGTTTATGAATGCAGCACTAACTAACAAAATGTCAATGCTGAAAAATGTCACTTCTAACCTTTAGCAGCCCGGCCTAAGTAGAGTGAAGGAATAAACACACTCCACAGCAGGGCCACTGTCATCTATATAAGGCCTACCGGCCGCTGCAGCTGTTGCTTACGGCCATACCACCCTGAACGCGCCCGATCTCGGAAGCTAAGCAGGGTCAGGCCTGGTTAGTACTTGGATGGGAGACAGCATGGGAATACCAGGTGCTGTAAGCTTTTTCTCATTTGGCACACTGAATGAGCAATCGTCATGTTTATGAATGCAGCACTAACTAACAAAATGTCAATGCTGAAAAATGTCACTTCTAACCTTTAGCAGCCCGGCCTAAGTAGAGTGAAGGAATAAACACACTCCACAGCAGGGCCACTGTCATCTACTGTATATAAGGCCAACCGGCCGCTGCTGCTGTTGCTTACGGCCATACCACCCTGAACGCGCCCGATCTCGTCCGATCTCAGAAGCTAAGCAGTGTCTGGCCTGGTTAGTACTTGGATGGGAGACCGCATGGGAATACCAGGTGCTGTAAGCTTTTTCTCATTTGGCAGACTGAATGAGCAATCGTCATGTTCATGAATGCAGCACTAACTAACAAAATGTCACTGCTGAAAAATGTCACTTCTAACCTTTAGCAGCCCGGCCTAAGTAGAGTGAAGAAATAAACACACTCCACAGCAGGTCCACTGTCATCTATATAAGGCCTACCGGCCGCTGCTGCTGTTGCTTACGGCCATACCACCCTGAACACGCCTGATCTCGTCCGATCTCGGAACCTAAGCAGGGTCGGGCCTGGTTAGTACTTGGATGGGAGACCGCCTGGGATTACCAGGTGCTGTAAGCTTTTTCTCATTTGGCAGACTGAATGAGCAATCGTCATGTTCATGAATGCAGCACTAACTAACAAAATGTCACTGCTGAAAAATGTCAATGCTGAAGCATGTCACTTCTAACCTTTAGCAGCCCAGCCTAATTAGAGTGAAGGAATAAACACACTCCACAGCAGGGCCACTGTCATCTATATAATGCCTACCGGCCGCTGCAGCTGTTGCTTACGGCCATACCACCCTGAACACGCCCAATCTCGTCCGATCTCGGAAGCTAAGCAGGGTCGGGCCTGGTTAGTACTTGGATGGGAGACCGCCTGGGAATACCAGGTGCTGTAAGCTTTTTCTCATTTGGCATACTGAATGAGCAATCGTCATGTTCATGAATGCAGCACTAACTAACAAAATGTCACTGCTGAAAAATGTCACTTCTAACCTTTAGCAGCCCGGCCTAAGTAGAGTGAA